>NC_063061.1:27594084-27894084 GCF_018812025.1 Megalobrama amblycephala | reverse complement strand
TAAGGGGTTAAGTGTTATTGCTACCCCGTGACAGCCACCTGTCTTTCTGACTGAACATTTCTACCTTACGCAACACAAAATTGAAAGCCAGCCCTCCTGTGTTTTGTCCTCCGGAAATTTAACAGCTCTCGGAGAGAAAATGAAACACCTTTGTAGTCACATCCTGACCAGAGTAGAGCGACAGAAAAACAGAATGCTCTGCACCCACGTCTAGAAAGTTCTCAGTACAAAGACTTCCTGAGGACAGCTACGCTTCTGCTGTCCTCCTCACATTAGAATGGGCATATGACAGCTCACCTGACAGACAAAGAATGTATCCACTTGAGATATCCCATAATCCCCATTCAGACAAGCTGTTCCTTGTTGCTACAGGAACTTGGCACATCAATGGCCTGAAGTTTCAGTCCTTCCAACTCCTGGAGAACTTCTTTGTTAGCCATGTTTTTCAACATGACATATGTTTGCAAGATGTGCAGCTATGTGTATCTTGGTTGTGGATATTGTGTGAATGATATGCTGAAATATTATGACCTGAATGAAACATTTTATTGTGTGCGGTGCTCCAGCTGACCTCTGCAGTTGAATCCGACATCTGCAAAGAATCAAATGCAATTGTAACAATGCATTTTTTCCCATCAGGTTTATGCAAAACTGCTCTTCATAGATGCAACCTGTTGAAATGTATGCAATGCTGTGAAACCTCTTGTTCACATTGCATACAATTCTTGATTCTGTAACAAAAGGGCAGAAATATGTTGCAGTAGGATAACCTTAAAATTGTAAACATGGAAAATAAATGTAATTGATAAATTTCATCATTGATTTGTTGGGTCTATAATATAATGTAATATAAATAGGGCTGGTTAAATTTTTTTTCCAGTTTAATGCATTAAAAATATTTAACGCAATTAACACAGCATCCTTTTTTTCTGTCATCCTTTAACTAGCGTTACATTATATGATCACGCTCTTATTCATGCAAATGCTTTTAAACCATTCAAGCGACATTGACATTGAGTTCTCTTTTGCGCTTGAACGCACAAAATTATGCCAAAATGCCCGTTTTGTTGAGTATTATCATAAGCATAGTCTTAAATGAGTTAAATAAAGTCTTAAATGAACATAAAGAGTTGATGTGAGTCAGATACGCATCATGTGCATCAGGTCTTAAAGTGACAGCAGCCTAATAAACCTGCTTATGTCTGTCTTCAATATTAATCAAAGAACAAAAGAAAAAATGAAAATCACTCACTGCTCTTAACTTAATAACTTTTGTAGCTTTATATAAAACATCTATTTTGTGTTTGATAACTTTAATCAATTTTATACCTGTTAATTTGGAGATTAAATGTGCGATTAATTACAGAAAAATGTGTGATTAAACCGATTGACAGCACTATACATAATATAATATAATATAATATAATATATTGTTTGCAGAGGGGGTGAGTACTTGTATTATTTGATAGATTTTTCTGTAATAATAACAACAAATAATATCAATAAAGGTGAATGAATGAATGAATCTTCAGTACAATACTGGAAATAAGATAAGCCTTTCAAAAAAATCTTTAGATTAATCAGTTTTATCATTTATCATCATTTCATCATCATTTTATGTTATATTTATTTAAACATATCTGGCATTTTTAATGAATAAATTGGTTGAGTACTTATATATGTAGGCCTATCTTTTGTCTGTAATAACAACAAACAAACATATAAATAAGTGTAGAACTATTTCAATAAATTTCAACAAAATAGTTATTATAGGCAGTTCTAGCATTAAAAATCTCAAATTGAGATGTGCTTTTTTAATAGTACTGCTTGGACGCAACCGTTTGGAAAATGTCAGAGGTGTTGGTTTCGCATGGTGGAATAGCATGTCCTGGGCGTATTTTCTCTGATGTGTCCTCTCACAGGCCCCATTGCACTGGAATAAGTGAGTGCTCACGCCATTCTGAATTTTTCATTGGCCCCTGGAGTTCAAGACTCACATTGTCTCGCAGGTGTCTGCTTCAAGAACGTGTGTGTGTGAGATAGACAGGTCACCTGATCTCTACCCAAATCAGTTAGACAGTCATTCTAGACTTTAATCGGACCAGGTCAAGAAGTTTTGACCGACAAGGGCAAGTGTGGGAACTAGAGACTGTATTTGTGAGTGCTGTCAGACACTTGTGTCTTTCTTTCTTTCTTTCTTTCTTTCTTTCTTTCTTTCTTTCTTTCGCTTTAGATAGATAGATAGATAGATAGATAGATAGATAGATAGATAGATCACCCAGAATGCTTTCTATATATCAAATTATTCATTTTCTGTTCTTTCTGTGCCTCAGTTCTTTGTATTTAATTCATGGTGTGAGGTATGGGTGTGAGAAAGTCATTTGTTTAAACAGCATGATGTCTTCTAGAGTTTCAGAGCCGGATGTTGTGGCTGTAGGTGGCTGTCAATCATGTGTCTTTTTCACATCAATGTGACATCCCAGCCTGGAAGACCAGACAACATATATGGTTGTGAATGTGTATTTGTGTCTATGCTAATGCTGTCAAATCAATTAATAGCAATTAATTGCATCTAACATAAAGTATATATACTGTATATGTTGGTGTTTCCTCAGAGGAGGCAAGGGAGGCAGAGTCTCCTTAAAAAAACTGAGAAATTAGAAAATAATCAATATTACAAAAAAACGCAAATATTACAAAATGTGACGTTAAAGGGTTTAGTTCACCCAAAAATGAAAATTATGTAATTTATTACTCACCCTCATGTCGTTCCAAACCTGTCACGTTTGATAACACAGAGATGAGAGACAGATCCAAATGCAGGTGTTGTTTTAATGGGTAACCCAAAGTCGTAGTCCAAGACAGGCAAAGGTCAAAATCCAATAAAGCAGTCCATACAAAAACAGTCAAAAACAGGGAACAAGAAACACACACGAAACCAGGAAATATGAACTGAAAACTCCATGACTAAAACAGAAACCAACAGGGTATAAATAGACAGACACTGATAACATAATACAATGGTGCGTTCAAGTCCTCCTGGGTAGTTCGTATGTACGAGGTGGGAAGTCGTGTGTACGACGGTAGGTGCGTTCAAGTCACTTTCGTCGGCGTAAGATGGCGGTGTGCCTTCTCTAAATTAATTACACAAAATAACAACACTTCTGCTTCTAGAAAATGTAGAGCAAAGAATGTGCATTAGTTATATGTTGCTTTTTTATGTTTTTAATTAATTTATGAAGCCATTGTAAAATTTATTGTTACATATTACATTTTTATATTGTGATGCTATCGTATTTTTGCTGGGAATCAGCTTACTTCTTTGTAAATAGAAAAGCCTGACAATGACACTGCTAAATACCTGTAAGTATTGTAGTATTTTACTATGTTTCTGACTGACACGCCCCCAACTCGTACAGATCGGAGCTTAAAGAAAATTACGAGCTTCCCACTGGTATTTACGACATTGTGGTGGCGTTCATGTCGGTTCTGCTCGTAAATACGATCTTTCCGACATGACTTGAACGCACCACAAGACAGCTGGTTGCAATGAAGTGATAATGAGTCCGGGAAGTGTGTTATGGGTAATGAAGTTCTGACAGGTGACAAACAAGGGGTGAGAAACAATCAGGGTTGGAGTGCCCTCTGGTGGCAGACAAGGGCACTCCCAGTAATGATCATGACAAAACCTGTAAGACCTTTGTTTATCTTCTGAACACAAATTAAGATATTTTTGATCAAATCCGATAACTCAGTGAGGCCTGCATCGCCAGCAATACTCCATTTTTCAATGCCCAGAAAGGTACTAAAAACAGTTCATGTGACTACAGTGGTTCAACCTTAATGTTATGAAGACACAAGAATACTATTTATGTGCAAAAATAACAAAATAGCGACTTTATTTCACAATATCTAGTGATGGCCGATTTCAAAACAATGAAGCTTTGAATCTTTACGAATCATTTGTTTCGAATCAGTGGTTCAGAGCGCCAAAAATCACAATTTCAGTAAACGAGGCTTCGTTACGTCATAAGTGTTTTGAAACTTCAATAGTTCACATGACTTTGGCAGTTTGATATGCACTCTGAACCACTGATTCGAAACAAATGATTCGTAAAGATTCAAAACTTCATGAAGCAGTGTTATGAAATCACCCATCACTAGATATTGTGGAATAAAATTGATATTTTGTTATTTTGGCGCACAAAAATTATTCTCGTCGCTTCATAATATTAAGGTTGAACAATTATTGTCACATGAACTGTTTTAAATATGTTTTTAGTTTCTGGGCATTGACAAAGGGAGCGTTATTGCTGGCGATGCAGGTCTCACTGAGCCATCGGATTTTATCAAAAATATCTTAATTTGTATTCCGAAGATGAACGAAGGTCTTACGGGTGTGGAACGACATGAGGGTGAGTATTTAATGATATAATTTTCATTTTTGGGTGAACTAACCCTTTAAGAAGTGTAAAAGTCACTCGTTTTTATAAAGCGTCAACCACAGGTGAAATTACAGCGGGAGGCTTGCCTCTATCTTGCTTTGATTGGCTGATATGATTGGTTATAACTCGATATGATTGGTTGATGCGATAAATCCCGCCTCTTGGTTTCGTGCGCGTTCTCATCGGCCTGAAAAAAGACAATAATGGCGTTAATGGGAAGCAGTGTTGCCAAGTCGGTTTTCCCGCGGAATTGGGCTACTTTTACACTGTTGCCGCGGGTTGTTTTTCATGTCCGCTGGTTGAATCGACCCAAAATAACGTGATATTTAGCCCCTGGAATGCGAAGGGGACCAGGCGAGCCCCGCCAAAAATGCTAATTTTACCCCCCAGAAAGCTATTTTTACCGTGGGACCCCCTCTGAAATGGGAATGGACTAGTTTTGAGGAGCACTTTCACGGGTTTTGTTGTGAAAACCTGGAAACCCTGATGGGAAGACTGTTTAAAACGTAAGTAAACAACTCAGCCTTTTCACCGCTTTATGTCACGTCAAAATCAAACTTGAAATGGGCTGAAAACATGATGACTATTAAAAAGAAAAGTTGAACATCAGTTCACAAATATTATATATTGTTTAAATTGTTACTGCCTTTAGTTAGATTATTTTGGAATAAATGTAAAATTTGTAAAAACCGTAACAAATTTATAGGTTAGGCCTACTTGGTTTTAATACATTACATAGTTATTGCCAAAAAATACTTAATGGAATTGTATTTGGAATAATGGACATAAATTTACAATTTTATTTATTTTATATATATATATATATATATATATATATATATATATATATATATATATATATATATATATATATATATAAACTTTTATATATAATATAATATATAATTTTTAAAGACAGTTACATAAAAAGGTAGGTCAGTGTAATTCGAATTGGACACGTTAGACTGATTACATCTTGATTAACTGCTTGGTCAAAATAGCTTAAGATAAAGTCTTAACAAGGTGACTATACAACTGGCCCGTTTCTTCTAAGTATTGACCAATTGTGGGTAAAATCGCCCACTCCAGTAGTCTAGCCACAAGAAAACCGTATAACTCTGTCCCTCTGTCCAGTCCAGCTTTATGCAACATCTGCTGAGCGGCAGTTTGATTTCTCCATATAATCATCTGTGATTAAATGACAACCGAACATGAAGGGCATCCGTGTCTGTTTCACTCTCTTTTTATCCGAAATCATTTTGCATTCTTGGTAATCACAAACATCTGGTCATTCCCATCTGCTCCAATGATGTGTGGATGGGACGCAGAGATTATGAGACCAAAAAAAAAGCAAAAAGAAAAAAACAAAAAAAACATATTAATGTTGGGGTCATATAGAGACAGCATAATGTCAGGACCGCTCATAAATACAGACATGATGTGCAAATATACACATTCTGTACGTAAAACAATCCACAGAAGCCTATTAATTAATTAATTTATTTTTACCCCCAGAAGCCTATTTATGCCTTTACTGAATACTTATCAAGGATGCATTACATTAATCAAAAGTGACCATAAAGACATTTATAACGTTTAAAAAACAAAAAAACAAAAACAAAAACCTTTTATTTAAAATAAATGCTGCTTTTGAACTTTCCATTTATCAAAGAATCCTGAAAAATGTATCATGGTTGCCACGAAAAAAAAAGAGATACTTTTTTAACCCCATTTTATTCAGTACCAGATTTTATTGATCTGATAATTGAAAAAAAGCATAGTGAGCATTTATACATATCCCCACAGAAAGATAGAGAGCTGGGAAAGTCTCAGGATGAACATTAAAGGATGCTGCTGACTGAGCATGAACATTAAATCATAAGAGGCATTTCATAAAGCGCTGAGAAAAACAGTCACATAAAACCCTTCTCTGACTGACTGCAATGCAGAAAGACAATTAAAGAGAGAAATATCAGGAAATGGCCTCCAATAAATACAGGGACCTCTGATATTTAAACAAAGCTCTCACTTCAAGCACAGTTACTCTGATAAATGAATCAATAAATTGAGGTGAAGTGTTGTTTTGTTCTGTGTTTTTCCCACTTCAGTTAATGTACAGAGAAAATGTCATTAATTCGACAAGCTGAATGAATACAAGAATCAAATCACTTGATTGAAATCAAATCGACACTATTATTTGGAGTTTTTTTCTGTTCACCAAAAAAAAAAAAAAAAAAAAAAAAAAAAGAGATCAGATTCGTTCACTGGTTTGTTTGGTAACCCTTTTAGTAAGTTATATCGTTAGGTGGGGATTTACAAGAATTGAATCAGAAAGATTCATTCCCTTAAAATATTCATTCAAAAACACTAACATTTTGAAAAACAGTAGTGGTTTAGGGGATTAAGGGAAAGAAATCAAAGATTTCAAATAGCTCTGTATAAAAACAATTGAAGTTAATGGAAGCCTTGAAAAACAAACATATCTGTGTATGTGTGTGTTTGCTCTTGTCGTAAGGAATCTAAGAGGATGACATTGTGTGATATTGTCTGAGAATGACACATAATCACTAGCAGGATTGTGGACATTGACTCCCTGTTGCTTAGTCATCAGGGAAGAAAAACTAGACACAAAAGAAGTCAATGATAGAGAAACAAACAGAGAGCTACAGTTCCTTCAAATGTCAAGGTCTCAGAAACCTATGGCAGTTAAATCTGTTCCTCTGGAAACTACAAATCTGACTGAAACATACTGGTCATTCAGAGACTGTTTAGATTTGTGGATTGTTATTAAAGGTATTATTTGTAAAGTTGGTTGGAGTTTGAAAGTAATGATTGATAATAGACTGCCTCAGAAATGAATCTATGACTCTTTCTTAGCTGGAATTTATAGCTATAGTTTATCTCGTATCCAAGGCCGACTGAACGGAAAATCTGAGACCCTGAGCAATGGAAGAAAATTAGCTATCTTTCACATATCCAGCATCCTGATGTCTTTATAGTTAAAAAATACCAAAGTCAGTCAAATACTTGGCATAGTTATTATTTAAAAAAAAAAAAGTCCAGTTCTTTTCTCTTTCTTTCTTTCTGTTTCTCTTTTTATGCAAGAACTTTATTGAACGTAACATATATAAAATAGATTTTTTAGGAAATCAAATCAAATCAAATCAAATACAGAACAATTCTTCATTCATTTCAGCAATAAGAAATAATAACAGGTCCTTTGTGAAATATGTAGAAATGTTGTAAAGTTTTCTGTATTCTTATGTAAAAAGAATGTTCTAAGCTTCGTAATTATGTTAATTACTAAATAATCAGTAATGTAAATCCTCCCAAAAGGCACAAGCAAATTTACAATGTTCTGTTGCTTCAATCCGTTCATCACAAAAAGAGCAATTGTTAAAACCTACACCAAAAATCGTCTAGAAGTATATACTCTGTTAAGAATCTTAAAGTGGACTTCCTTTGTTTTGGGGGGAATTTGTAAATGTCAAATATCTTGCTCATGTAAACATTTTTATGTTTCATCGTTGGAAAAATACTGAAGGAAGAGATGTCATACCGATCACAAGTTCAGTATGGAGTACCACAAGGATCAGTACTAGGACCGTTGCTTTTCACTCTGTACTGTACCAAAGTCCCTTTAAGACAAGTCATTTCACTCGGCGGCCATCTTTGAAACGCCTCTCGGGCATCCTGCAGCTCCTATCTCTTTGAATGGGGAAACATCAAATTCTCCAAAACTGTTCTTCAACCTTACGATTAAATTTCATATTTGAAATCACCAATGAAATCTAACAACAACCGGCTCATAAATTTAGTTTCTAAACGCTCGAATCATGACAAAAAACCCTGTATTTTTCAGGCTGGATCAAGCTAATGCGCATGCGCAGACCTAAATGCGCGTCTCTTCGGAGGCGCGCGTCTGACTGTTTCTATAGAAACCGGTGATTCTAACGGCCGCTGAAGTGACGCGATGACTTTACCAGTCGACGATTGGCTCTTGTTTAGAAGGCGGGACTTATTCCGCCATATTGCGCGTTACACTTTCTCCCATTCAAAACAATATGAGTGACATGTCTTTGACTGTACATGCTACCCTTTGGAGATATCATTAGTAAGCATAGCGTTAGTTTCTTGCCACTGTTGCTTCTGGCTTGCTTAGTCAGGGACACCTAATATTCAACAATATTACTGATCTGCCTGCATTGACACCATTGTAAGCGAACTGAACTGTGCTGGACGATGACATCATGATTTTCTCCAGAGCTGCTGTATAGATAAATGAACTAAATTAATAACTAATTTTTTTACAATGAAATCAATACTGAAGTTACTTAAAGGTGCCCTTGAATGAAAAATTGAATTTATCTTGGCATAGTTGAATAACAAGAGTTCAGTACATGGAAATGACATACAGTGAGTCTCAAACTCCATTGTTTCCTCCTTCTTATATAAATCTCATTTGTTTAAAAGACCTCAGAAGAACAGGCGAATCTCAACATAACACCGTCTGTTACGTAACAGTCTGGGTGTACGCCCCCAATATTTGCATATGCCAGCCCATGTTCAAGGCATTACACAAGGGCAGCCAGTATTAACATCTGGATCTGTGCACAGCTGAATCATCAGACTAGGTAAGCAAGCAAGAACAATAGCGAAAAATGGCAGATGGAGCAATAATAACTGACATGATCCATGATAACATGATATTTTTAGTGATATTTGTAAATTGTCTTTCTAAATGTTTCGTTAGCATGTTGTTAATGTACTGTTAAATGTGGTTAAAGTTACCATCGTTTCTTACTTCATTCTTTATAAATCTCTCCAACAGTGTAGCATTAGCCGTTAGCCACGGAGCACTATCAAACTCATTCAGAATCAATGTAAACAATATAACAGTATACAATACTCACATAATCCGACGCATACATGCCGCATGCATGTCGAACACTTTGTAAAGATCCATTTGAGGGTTATATTAGCTGTGTAAACTTTGTTTAGGCACTGTTTAAGGCAAGCGCGAGCTCCGTGGGCGGAGAGCACGAGATTTAAAGGGGCCGCAGCATAAATCGGCTCATATTTAATGATGCCCCAAAATAGGCAGTTAAAAAAATTAATTTCAAAAAATCTATGGGGTATTTTGAGCTGAAACTTCACAGACACATTCAGGGGACACCATAGACTTATATTACATCTTGAAAAAAAACCTTCGATGGCACCTTCTAGAGCTGCTATACAGCCAAAATTATGTTTCCTGCTATCACTGTAAAGATGCTTTGAAACAATCTGCATTGTAAAAAAGCGCTATATAAATAAAGGTGACTTGACGATTGAACAAGGATATAATTTCTTAAAGGATTAGTGCACTTTCAAATTAAAATTTCCTGATAATTTCCAAGATGTTCATGTCTTTCTTTCTTCAGTCGAAAAGAAATTAAGGTTTTTGATGAAAACATTCCAGGATTTTTCTCCATACAGTGGACTTCAGTGGCCTCCAAACAGTTGAAGGTCAAAATTATTTCTTCTTCTTCTCTATTAGAATTCTGGCAGTGTAGACGCTGCTAAGTGTATTACTGCCCTCCACAGGTCAAAGTTTGAACTAAATTGTCATATATAAAATGCTAGTGCAAGTATATAACAATTTAGTTCATACTTTGACCTGTGGAGGGCAGTAATACACTTAGCAGTGTCTACACTGCTGGAATTCTAATAGAGAAGAAGAAGAGAGCTAGTTCAAGATGAGCATTTATGGTTAAATGTATACAATTTAAATTTTTTTTTTTTAGAAAATGAGTGATGGTTTCTCTAGATAAGACCCTTATTTCTCGTCTGGGATCAGGTAGAACGCTTTGAAGCTGCAATGAAACTGTAATTTTTAACCGTTTGGGCTCCATTGGAGTCCACTATATGGAGAAAAATCCTGGAATGTTTTCATCAAAAACCTTAATTTCTTCATTTAAGGACATGGACATCTTGGATGACATTTTAATTTGAAAGTGAACTAATCCTTTAACAAAGGCTTTCAAGGTTGTGATATTGGGCAAATTGAGAGCAAGTGCATTCACCAAAAGCTGATGAAATGAATAATTACATTACTTTGAAATAAATTCAAAGACATCTGAATTAAAGATTGCATTGAATGATATGGTTTTCTATAATTAACTTCCGGTACCATTTGGTAGTGGATTGTCCTTGCCTTCATGAAAAGAGCTTGATTGAGCTAAAGGAATGTTCACAACTAATTTAATCACAGTTATTTAGCTTTAACAGTCTTGTTAACAAATCAAAAATATCTCAGACTACAACCAAACCAAAGGAGATGAGAAAGAAAAAGGAGGACAGAACGCTTGAGAGAGCTACAAATTCTTCCCATGCTGTCTTATAGCACATACAGCGTTGTATTAAGTCTTCGTGTAGTCGGCTCATTTGTTTTCTCTGGCCCATATACGTTGTCTTACACGATTTTGTCGTCATGAGCTGCAAGGCCATAATTCAGCAAGCCTGGTGATGTATCCACCAGAGCCTAGATGTAGATAACTACATCATCAATCATATAGAGGCTTCATGCCGTTTGTGCGTAGTTTACAAAAATGCACATTCAACAAAACCAACTTCGCCAGCTAGTCTGCCTGGCTCCTGATGCCCCATTTCTGTCTCTCAACAGGATGTCATCATTGCATCTGAGGTTTTATTCTCATCTCCATGGCAACACTGTGTATGTTTGATTTGTTTGGAGAGCATATTAATTAATTAGTGTGATTGCCTCTTATAGTTCAGGTCCACCCTGGCGGTAGATTCAGCCTTGCTGATTGACACTGTTGTTTTCCCCAGCATGTTTATCTTCACGATTGTTTGACTGCTCAAAAATGCATGCGAAATAATGGACGATTTCGAGAAAATCTTAATCACATTTCAACACAGGAAGCAGAACGCTGTTGTTTGCGAAGACCGGACCCTGGTAAGTCAAACCCTGTGGTTGTATGTGAGAGACAGGTGAGGTGGCTTGTGTTTCAGTTGTGTGTAAACACATCCCAGCTTGGTAACAATGAAACCGGGCACATGGTAATCCAAGCAGCCCAGCCCATGCCAGGGTCTGCCCTCACGCTCACCTTAGTAAACACACATGCGAAGCTGCTTTATCCATGATAAAATCATGCGCCTGACCCATGATGATATTTGAGAAATGATGCAGCAAGCAGATCTGATAAAGCAAGCAGAAACAAATAGAAGGCATACAATTCACCCTTGTGTCCTAACCAGATTCCAACAAATTTTGTCTGTCCACATTGCAAATGGAAATGTATGGAAGCTTGTTTCTGCCACTAAATAAAAAAAAATATATAAAAAAGGTAATTGTAATTTTTTTTATCTCACAATTCTGACTTTTTTTCTCAGAATTGCGAGATTTAAACGCAATTGCAAGTTATAAAGTCAGAATTGCGCAACCCAATCTCACGGTAATTCGTACATATTTTACGAGGTGGCTAATTCGTATGACCTCATACAAATTTGTACGTTTTTTTGCTAAATCGTACGTATTTTACGAGTTGCCAAATTTGTATGAATTTGCATGAATGACCTACCCTTAACCCCGCCCCTAAACCGCTGGGTTTCAGACAAATCATATTAATTCATATGAGTGAGGTCGTACAAATTCATACGAAGTAGCCACCTCGTAAAATATGTACGAATTGGTCGTGAGATAGCGTTAGAACTGTGTGATATAAAGTCAGAATTGCGAGTTATAAATTCAGAACTCTGAGATATAAACTCACAATTGCGTCTTATAAAGTCAAAACTGAGATATAAACTCGCAATTCTGACTTTTTTTCTATGAATTGCTTTATAAGACACAATTGCGAGTTTATATCTCACAATTCTGACTTTATAACTCGCAAATGACTTTATATTAGGGCTGGGCGATATATCGCATGCGATTCTCACGCGCATTTCGTCAGTAAAGCCGGTTCCCTGATTACCGCTAAATCGCCATCTCCTGCTTTCAAATGGAGCAGCGTTTTGGCGATTTAGCGGTAATCAGGGAACCGGCTTTACTGACGAAAAGCGCGTGAGAATCGCATGCGATATATCGCCCAGCCCTACTTTATATCACGCAATTCTGATTTTATAACTCACAATTCTGATTTTATAACTTACAATTGACTTTATATCACGCAATTCTGACTTTATATCACACAATTCTGACTTTATAACAATTCTGACTTTATATCAAGCAATTCTGAGTTTATAACTCACAATTCTGACTTTATATCTCGCAATTCTGAATTTATAACTCGCAATTGACTTTATATCACGCAATTCTGACTTTATAACACAATTCTGACTTTATATCACGCAATTCTGACTTTATATCACGCAATTCTGAGTTTATAACTCACAATTCTGACTTTATATCACACAATTCTGACTTTATATCTCGCAATTCTGACTTTATATCACGCAATTCTGAGTTTATAACTCACAATTCTGACTTTATATCACACAATTCTGACTTTATATCTCGCAATTCTGAATTTATAACTCGCAATTCTGACTTTATATCACACAATTCTGACTTTATATCAAGCAACTCTGACTTTATAACTCACAATTCTGACTTTATCACACAATTCTGACTTTATATCACAATTCTGACTTTATATCACGCAATTCTGACTTTATAACACAATTCTGACTTTATATCAAGCAATTCTGAGTTTATAACTCACAATTCTGACTTTATATCACACAATTCTGACTTTATATCACGCAATTCTGACTTTATAACACGCAATTCTGACTTTATAACACAATTATGACTTTATAACACAATTATGACTTTATATCAAGCAATTCTGAGTTTATAACTCACAATTCTGACTTTATATCACACAATTCTGACTTTATATCACACAATTCTGACTTTATATCACGCAATTCTGACTTTATAACACAATTCTGACTTTATATCACACAATTCTGACTTTATATCACGCAATTCTGACTTTATAACACAATTCTGACTTTATATCACGCAATTCTGACTTTATATCACACAATTCTGACTTTATATCTCGCAATTCTGAATTTATATCACGCAATTCTGACTTTATAACACAATTCTGACTTTATATCACGCAATTCTGACTTTATATCACACAATTCTGACTTTATATCACGCAATTCTGACTTTATATCACGCAATTCTGAGTTTATAACTCACAATTCTGACTTTATATCACACAATTCTGACTTTATATCTCGCAATTCTGAATTTATAACTCGCAATTCTGACTTTATATCACACAATTCTGACTTTATATCAAGCAACTCTGACTTTATAACTCACAATTCTGACTTTATCACACAATTCTGACTTTATATCACAATTCTGACTTTATATCACGCAATTCTGACTTTATAACACAATTCTGACTTTATATCAAGCAATTCTGAGTTTATAACTCACAATTCTGACTTTATATCACACAATTCTGACTTTATATCACGCAATTCTGACTTTATAACACGCAATTCTGACTTTATAACACAATTATGACTTTATAACACAATTATGACTTTATATCAAGCAATTCTGAGTTTATAACTCACAATTCTGACTTTATATCACACAATTCTGACTTTATATCACGCAATTCTGACTTTATAACACAATTCTGACTTTATATCACACAATTCTGACTTTATATCACGCAATTCTGACTTTATAACACAATTCTGACTTTATATCAAGCAATTCTGAGTTTATAACTCACAATTCTGACTTTATATCACACAATTCTGACTTTATATCACACAATTCTGACTTTATATCACGCAATTCTGACTTTATAACACAATTATGACTATATCAAGCAATTCTGAGTTTATAACTCACAATTCTGACTTTATATCACACAATTCTGACTTTATATCTCGCAATTCTGAATTTATAACTCGCAATTGACTTTATAACACACAATTCTGACTATATCTCGCAATTCTGACTTTATATCACACAATTCTGACTTTATATCACGCAATTCTGACTTTATATCAAGCAATTCTGAGTTTATAACTCACAATTCTGACTTTATATCACACAATTCTGACTTTATATCTCGCAATTCTGAATTTATAACTCGCAATTGACTTTATAACACACAATTCTGACTATATCTCGCAATTCTGACTTTATATCACACAATTCTGACTTTATATCACGCAATTCTGACTTTATAACACAATTCTGACTTTATATCAAGCAATTCTGAGTTTATAACTCACAATTCTGACTTTATATCACACAATTCTGACTTTATAACAATTCTGACTTTATATCAAGCAATTCTGAGTTTATAACTCACAATTCTGACTTTATATCACACAATTCTGACTATATCTCGCAATTCTGAATTTATAACTCGCAATTGACTATCACGCAATTCTGACTTTATATCACAATTCTGACTTTATATCTCACAATTCTGAATTTATAACTCGCAATTGACTTTATATCACACAATTCTGACTTTATAACACAATTCTGACTTTATATCAAGCAATTCTGAGTTTATAACTCACAATTCTGACTTTATATCACACAATTCTGACTTTATATCACACAATTCTGACTTTATATCACGCAATTCTGACTTTATAACACAATTCTGACTTTATATCACACAATTCTGACTTTATAACACAATTCTGACTTTATATCAAGCAATTCTGAGTTTATAACTCACAATTCTGACTTTATATCACACAATTCTGACTTTATATCACGCAATTCTGACTTTATAACACAATTCTGACTTTATATCACACAATTCTGACTTTATAACACAATTCTGACTTTATATCAAGCAATTCTGAGTTTATAACTCACAATTCTGACTTTATATCACACAATTCTGACTTTATATCACGCAATTCTGACTTTATAACACAATTCTGACTTTATATCACACAATTCTGACTTTATAACACAATTCTGACTTTATATCAAGCAATTCTGAGTTTATAACTCACAATTCTGACTTTATATCACACAATTCTGACTTTATATCACGCAATTCTGACTTTATAACACAATTCTGACTTTATATCACACAATTCTGACTTTATAACACAATTCTGACTTTATATCAAGCAATTCTGAGTTTATAACTCACAATTCTGACTTTATATCACACAATTCTGACTATATCTCGCAATTCTGAATTTATAACTCGCAATTGACTATCACGCAATTCTGACTTTATATCACAATTCTGACTTTATATCTCACAATTCTGAATTTATAACTCGCAATTCTGAATTTATAACTCGCAATTGACTTTATATCACACAATTCTGACTTTATAACACAATTCTGACTTTATATCAAGCAATTCTGAGTTTATAACTCACAATTCTGACTTTATATCACACAATTCTGACTTTATATCACACAATTCTGACTTTATATCACGCAATTCTGACTTTATAACACAATTATGACTTTATATCAAGCAATTCTGAGTTTATAACTCACAATTCTGACTTTATATCACACAATTCTGACTTTATATCACGCAATTCTGACTTTATAACACAATTCTGACTTTATATCAAGCAATTCTGAGTTTATAACTCACAATTCTGACTTTATATCACACAATTCTGACTATATCTCGCAATTCTGAATTTATAACTCGCAATTGACTATCACGCAATTCTGACTTTATATCACAATTCTGACTTTATATCTCGCAATTCTGAATTTATAACTCGCAATTCTGAATTTATAACTCGCAATTCTGAATTTATAACTCGCAATTGACTTTATATCACGCAATTCTGACTTTATATCACACAATTCTGAGTTTATAACTCGCAATTGACTTTATATCACACAATTCTGACTTTATAACTCGCAATTGACTTTATAACACACAATTCCGACTTTATATCTCGCAATTCTAAATTTATAACTCGCAATTGACTATCACGCAATTCTGACTTTATATCTCACAATTCTGAATTTATAACTCGCAATTCTGAATTTATAACTCGCAATTCTGAATTTATAACTCGCAATTCTGAATTTATAACTCGCAATTCTGAATTTATAACTCGCAATTGACTTTATATCACACAATTCTGACTTTATAACACAATTCCGACTTTATATCTCGCAATTCTGAATTTATAACTCGCAATTGACTTTATAACTCGCAATTCTGACCTTATAACTCACAATTGTGAGAAAAAAAGTCAGAATTGTGTGATATAAACTCGCATCTGCGGGAAAAAAAGTCAGAATTGTAAGATAAAAAGTTGCAAATTCCTTTTTTAATTTTTATTTCATGGCGGAAACAAACTTCCATAGAAAAGCTATGGAACAAAGTGAATCTAAACATATTTGAAGTTTATTCGCCATTTTGGACCAGTAATTTTGTTTGTTGCAGTATTGGTTATGCTAAAAACTCAAATGAACATGGAAGTGATTGCATCACACCTGAAATTCATTTTAATTTCAAAGATGCAGCATCTGTTTACCTCTAAAATGAGCCAAATTCTTCAGTAACTATCCCACAGAACCTGATTTCACTGAGTGCAACATCTTTGTTGATCCTGGAACAACATTCCAATCAGATTTGAGGGACAAGTTTACAGTTTATGTCACATTTAGGCTTACAACAAAGGTTAGGTGCTTCAACATCAGTGTTGTCCACCTATGATTTCCCTCTGATTTTAGGGATAACATAAGGGTAGGGTTAGGGATATGGTTAGGATTAAATTTTCAGACAGGAACATGTTGATCCAGGAACAGTGCAAAATCAGGACATGTCACTGTCCCCAAAGCCACAAAAATTGCACCATTGCATCATTTCCAAAAATAAGACTGGCAAATATGTCAGTCAATGACATTTTGGTTCCAGTTCAAGGAGGTCTATAATACCTGAAGAAAGCAAATTATAAAAGCTATAGCATTCCCATTCACTTCAATGCTTTACTGAAAATGTCATATAGACTGTCAATTAAAAGTTTGGGATTGGTACGTTTTTTTTAATTTTTTTATTTAAACTATTAAAAGAAGTCTCTTATGCTCAATGTTATATTTATTTGATCAAAAATACTAAAAATATATATTTTATAAATATATTTTTCATAAATATATAAAACACGTTTTAATATATTTTAAAATGCAATTCCTGTGACAACAAAGCTGAACATTTATTATTATCAATGTTTAAAAATTTGAATTGAATAATCCTTACATATTATTCATATTATGAATTTAAAATTTTAAATGAGTAAAAAAAAATAATAATAATAAAGCTTAATAAAACATTTGTATAAATCTTAATGGAACAAGGGAATGGACCATTTAGTTTATGTGATTTGTATTCATTAATTTAAACATTTTCATTCATTTATTTATTTATTATTTATTTATTAATTTTACTATACCAATTGAAGCTCATAAATATCTAAAAAAAGGCTTACATTTTTTTCATTATTCTCCGATAAATATTAATTATAAATTGAAAAATTATAAATTGACGTATTATTAAAATAAAAGTCTTTAGATCTTTTAAGAAAAAATGCATCCTTGCTGCATAAAAGTATACATTTCTTTAAAATAAATAAATAAAATCTTACCCCAAAATTTTGAACAGTTTGTAGACTAAGCCCTATTATAAGCTGTGGTTGTACCCTAATAATGGAAAATCATTGCAGAACAAAACTTCAGCATTTAAAGTGGTGCCAAAGAAACTGATGATTACCGCATTGCACTTTTGTACTCTTGAGTAAATCACTTAACTTCAGGTATTTCCAGCGGGACTGTTCCGGCACTTGGGATACTTTGAGTTGGATGAAGCATATCTTCCAAATGCCAAGTTGCTAATTTGGCTCCGCACCTAATTCCTGTTTGATTGTTCATCATAATTTCTCCCAAACAGGCTAAGACATCAAGCATACATTATACCTACAACTGCAACTTACTGACATCAAAACAGAATATAATCAACATCTAACGTGCCAGCAAAATCCTCTGTGTATGGTTCAATGCGTTTCCTCCAGTCCTCAATATCTAGAAAGGCCAGAAGATGTCTTTGGTAATGCTTCTGACCCTCATGCCTAAGGAAACATCTCCTAATGTCTTTGTTTTTTGCTTTGTTGTTGTCGTTAGTCTTGCTAGCCTCATTAGCTGGCTCAGAAAGCCTTTCAATAAAGCATCCAAGCAAAAGGAGTCTATCCTCAGATAAACCAGCAGAGATGACCTACAGAGCTGGAACCAAGCCATAAGATGTTTTACCACCACATCTTCTCTATACACTGGACTGTTTTGTTTTAATCCTCTTCTGTATCTAGCTTGTGGATGCTATTCAGAGTAAATAAAACAAGACTAGGAAAGATTATTGGAGTACGCTTTACAAGAAAATACTCTTTGTACTTCAAAGTTTAATGTTTGATTAAATGTGTTTTATTTGTAATTATTCGTAAAATTGACTAGCAATTTCGCAGTGAAAATTGTTTCAAAGTTTGAATTTAGTTTTTGAATAGTTTTTTTTCAGTGCAGGTTCAATTAATTACAGAGCCCCTAAAGGGACACAGTGTTGTAAAAATGCTTTTGCGTCCTCTCGCAAATGTTTAACATTTCCAAGAAAAACTTTGCATTCACTCACTCGCGAGCAAACGCAAAGTTTCTTGGAGGGAACGCAAAAACATTGAAATTGACATACAAAAGCAATGACATATAATTTTTCCCTCTGGTCCCAACTCATATTTTTTTTCTTCACCACGTCCCTTCATGGGCTTCATAAATTGAACAATATCAATTCATGAATTAAAGGGATAGTTCACCCAAAATGAAAAATCTGTCATCATTTACTCACCCTCAAGTTGTTGCAAACCTGTATACATTTCTTTGTTCTGCTGTACACAAAGGAAGATATTTGGAAGAATGCTTGTAACCAAGCAGATCTCACCCCCCATTGACTACCACAGTAGGAAACAAAAAAATGTGGTTGAGGGCATAAAAGCAGTGATCTCTCAATTTCTGCACCCTAACGAATGCTTTCTTCATATCCAACAGTGCAAATGCGAAATAACTAAGAAATTCGTTGAATAAAACAGGAGTTTTGTTGCGAGTCCAGATCTCAGACAATGATAAACTCACGCTGTTTGATTGACAGCACCAGTGATTATAAAGGAAGCGCTCTTTGAACACTTTCTATATATAATTTAATCACTTTTTAAATAACTATATAATTATTTTCATCCTATTAAGAGAAACAATGTGAAGTTTAGTCCGTTTAGTCAATGGTTTGATTTACTGACGCATAGACAAAGAACATCTGACTGTACATGAATCATTACATATCAGTTAAAGGTGCCCTAGAATCAGAATTAGAATTTTCCTCGGCATAGTTGAATAACAAGAGTTCAGTACATGGAAAAGACATACATTGAGTTTCAAACCCCATTGTTTCCTCCTTCTTATGTAAATCTCATTTGTTTGAAAGACTTCCGGAAAACACTCGGATCTCAACATAACACCGACTGTTACGTAACAGTCGAGATCATTAATATGTATGACCCCAATATTTGCATAATGCCAGCCCATTCGACGCATTAGACAAGGAAAGGCAGTATTAATGGCTGGATCTGTGCACAGACTAGGTAAGCAAGCAAGAACAACAGCGAAAAATGGCAGATGGAGCAATAATAACTGACATGATCCATGATATCATGATATTTTTAGTGATATTTGTAAATTGTCTTTTATTTGTAAATTAGCAACATGCTAACGAACATCTTGTAAAGATCCACTTGAGGGTTATATTAGCTGTGTGAACTTTGTTTATGCGATGTATATATAGTCGAGAGCTCGTGGGGCAGAGAGAGCGCATCTCTTAAAGGGGTGGCGCGCTGAAAAAAATCAGTGCATAGTTAATGATGCCCCAAAATAGGCAGCTAAAAAAATTAATTAAAAAAAATCTATGGGGTATTTTGAGCTGAAACTTCACAGACACATTCAGGGGACACCTAGGAGTTATATTACATCTTGTAAAAAAACAATCTAGGGCACCTTTAAGGCATTAGAATTAACACAGTAACTTACATGTTGTTGCATTACTGTCGAGTCTATATCGTAAAAATCTGTTTGCAAAGCCTGCGCAGAAATGCGATTGATTTACCAAAGAATCTACAGTAAAATGTACTGAATACAAATCAATAAAGCTCAACTGAGACATTCGCATTGTTGAAAATAAATAACCATATTCCTAGCATTAGGATCCTTTGAAAGGTAATGTTATTTTTAGTCCTGTACCGCCCTCCTCCTCATCTCATGCCAGTGGGCGGGGCTAACGTTGCAATGATGAAGTAGGCATTGAATTCTTTTGTAGAGGTGGCGTTTCACCTATCTATGAGGCACATTCCAGGACGAGTCGTTCGCTGGGCCTGGTGTCAATAAAAGCTTGTATTGGAATAACAAGGAAGTTTTAAGTTCTGAAACTTACAGAATATTCTTATAGTACAATGACCTTTTATATATCAAAATCTTATGGAAAAGTTGATTTCTCAATTCATGACCCCTTTAAATGAAACTGCTACTCAAGGTCATGACCTCTATAGAAACGTATATGTCTGTGTGATGTAAGCCACGTCTCTTTTGTTCCACCCTTATGACTGCGCTGCCAAGCAAACATATTATTATTAGAATTTCAGATCAAAAGAGAATCATTATGTAATGAGTGGGGCAAAAATAGTTTTGCTGACCTTGGGGAAACATGGTGGGAAACATTTCAGCGGATCATCGCAACCAGCTGTTCCCTTGAGTGCAGATGAGTCTTAAATGCATTATTAGCGTGATGTGATTTTTATTGTTGCATAAGAGAATTTTTGGAAAGCTTCGGAGAGCTGATGGACTCAAAGAGAGAGAGAGATGCTCACACATCTGGGAGCAGTTCCTGACATGGATGACTGGCTTTTTCACTTCAATAGTGGCAATGTGAAGAATGATCAATCATGACACACCTCATTCCCTTTATGGCTGAGCGTCACATTTCTGGGACAGCTGCCGCTGTGTCTCACCTATTCTTGGGAGTTATGGCAAGATTCACATGGAAACAGGAAACCATGTGCCTGCAAACGCACATGCAAGCATAAACATTAGCATATGCGCATATATCTCAACCGTGATAATGAAAACACACTAGAAGATCACACTCAGAAGACCATTTCTCAACCCATGTATTGATTATATGGGTTAAAATGTGTTAAATATTGAAATTTTATCTTACCATTTAAAAATTCACCACAAAGGTTAATAAATGATTACAGTTGTCATGTTAACAATTAGCATCTTCTCAAAGCTTTCAACTTTTCTCAAGCATCTGTCAGTTACATTTTCTCCACAGTCAACCTCGAATGGCACTTTAAATTTTGCATGTCTTTTGGTGTATCGAAATATTGGATCTAAGCAGTAGACAGGCTTGATGGATTTGTTCTGGGGTTGAAGGTCAGGTAAACGTCTTGGGTTACTTGTGTGTAAGATGTCGAGTTTAATTTCAGGTGATGCCAGAGAACGCAACAAACCGAACATGATTCCTTCTGGACCGTAGTCTTCTCGCTCAGCGGTCCACTGGTGACAGGTGCGTATGTGTCTGGAGAGATTTCTTCAACCTGTAAAGCAGCCACAGGTTTATAGGCCTATTTTCATTTTCAATTTTTAAAGGATTAGTCCACTTTTAAATACACTTTTCCTGATAAATTTACTCACCCCCATGTCATCCAAGATGTTCATGTCTTTCTTTCGTCAGTTGAAAAGAAATGAAGGTTTTTGAGGAAAACATTACAGGATTTTTCTCCTTACAGTGGATTTCAATGGCTACCAACAGATTGAAGGTCAAAATGACAGTTTCAGTGCAGTTTCAAGGGCTTTGAACGATACCAGATGAGTAATAAGGGTCTTATCTAATGAATCGATCGGTCATTTTCGAAAAAAATACAACCGTTTATGCTTTATAAAGAAAATATCGCCTTGAACGCACTTTCCACTTCCGCATTCTTCATAACGCTTACGCTGAATGTTCTACGCCTTCCCTATTCTACTTACGTAACGAACGCGACGCCAGTTTCGTTTTTTTCCGTAACTTGAATAGGGAAGGCGTAGGACATTCAGCGTAAGCGTTATGAAGAATGCGGAAGCGGAAAGTACGTTCAATGCAATATTTTGTTTATAAAGCATAAACGGTTGTATTTTTTTCGAAAATGACCGATCGATTCGCTAGATAAGACCCTTATTACTCGTCTGGTATCGTCTAAAGCCCTTGAAGCTGCACTGAAACTGTAATTTTGACCTTCAACCTGTTGGTAGCCATTGAAATCCACTGTAAGGAGAATAATCCTGGAATGTTTTCCTCAAAAACCTTCAATTCTTTTCGACTGACGAAAGAAAGGCATGAACATCTTGGATGACATGGGGGTGAGTAAATTTATCAGGAAAAGTGTATTTAAAAGTGGACTAATCCTTTAACATTAAACCTGACCACTTAAAGGGTTACTATGGAATTTCATTTCTGGCATGAAATAAAAAAAAAAAATAAAAAAAAATGTAAAAAGGTAATTGCGACTTTTTATCTCATAATGCTGACATTTTTCTTGCAATTGAGAGTTTATATCTCACAATTCTGACTTTTTTTCTCAGAATTGTGAGATATAAACTCACAATTGCGAGTTATAAAGTCAGAATCGTGTGATATAAACTTATAATTGCGAGGAAAAAAGTAAAAATTGTGAGTTTATATCTTGCAATTCTGACTTTTTTCCCAGAATTGTGAGATAGAAACTTGCAATTGCATGTTATAATGTCCAATTGTGAGGGGAAAAAAGACTGACTTTTTAGATAGTGAGATATAAACTCACAATTCTGAGAAAAGTCAGAATTGTGAGTTTATATCACTCAATTCTGACTTTATAAGATGCAATTGTGAGTTTACATCTCGCAGTTCTGAGAAAAAAAGTCAGAATTGTGAGATAAAAAGTCGCAATTACCTTTTTTTTTATTTCGTGGTGGAAACAAGCTTCCATAGGTTACAGTAGGCGACGCAAAAGTAAAATTACTGTCATTACTTATGTCGTTCCAAATCCACAAGACTTTCGTTCATCTTTGGAACACAAATGAAGATATTTTTAATGAAATCTGAGAGATTTCTGTCTCTCCATTGTAATTCTATTCACCCAAAATTCTGATGCTTTAAAGTGCTCATAAAAAATTCATATGAATCAAGCATTGATCAGTAAACAAACAGAAGCTCAAGCATGCTTGCTTGATGTGTGAGATTCATGCATTTGTTACGCAACACATTTGAGCTTCCGCAAGAACCACTGAAGATTGCTCTCACGCATCAAGCACGTACGGTTGAGCTTCTGTTTATGTTCACTGATCAATGTTTATATGTGAAAAAAGGCTAAATTCATAATATAAAGTGATCATATCTCTTCAGAAGACTTGGATTAAATTTCTCGATTCATTTTACAATCTCTTTATGAACATTTTGTGTAAATAGACTTTAAATAGAAGGACAGAAATCTCTTAATTTTCATTCAAGGAACTTCATTTGTGTGTCCGAAGACGAACAAAAGTCTTATAAGTTTCGAACGACATGAGGGTGTGTAACTAATGACAGAATTTTCATTTTTTGACTGAACTATCCCTTTAAGGAGTCCAATGAATTTTTTATAGTTTTTATTTATTACTTTTATCAGTTTATTATTTGTGTGTTTCACATGTTTCACAATGTTAGTTAAAATTAATAACAACGAGCAATGCCAGTGCTTATCATTACACATCAAAATCAAGGCAAAACGTTGCAATGCCACTTATAGGAGTCCTAAAATTTGAGATCCATGAGTAAATCAACCTTCTCATTCACCTCGGCAAACGTGATCACAGCAATTATTCGATAATTAGCATTGGTTCACCACATCCAACGGCTTACTGCAGAAAGCTTTCAAGAAGTAACCACAAACACTGGACTCATCTAAATTAGAGGTGCAGAGGCAATTCACGCCCTTAATTTATTTGTAATTTGATGTTAGCTTACTAAACTGAAGGGTCATTACATGGTAACCATTAAACACATGGCTTTTGGGAAGGACAATATCATTTTCTCACTGCTGGGGGTGACAATTAGCAGAAAAGAAACCAGAAAATATTGTGGGTAATTCAGTTCATTCTTTCATTAATCTTGCTCGAGTGTAAATTAAACACACTGAAATTGAGTCTGCAGATTTGCACAGTTTGGTTGCATGTCATTTTATGATTTTAATGGAGAGTGTTGAGCTGAAAGAGTTGGGTTGAAAAGGAGCATTCAATGAAAGTCATGTCACCCAAATATTGTATTGTCACCAATAACCAGCTCCATTCCTGACCCTGACAAGAGAGAAGGATATTACTTAAAGGGATAGTTCACCCAAAAATGAAAATTCTGTCATCATTCACTCATCCTCAAGTTGTTCCAAACCTGTATGAGTTTCTGTTGAACATAAAAGATGATATTTTGAAAAATGTCGGAACTAACAAAGTTTTTATAACTGGATTCAGACTGAAATTTCCTCAGATAACCTATAAAGCAACTGCTGTTTTCAGCATATGTGAGGAGAGACCACATTATCAAGGGTTTTTAGGACTGAGATGAAAGACAGGGCCTGGAGCCCCCTAATTAGTGTCTAGCGTATTTTTTATGTGTCTATAAATGCGTCAGATGAGGACATAGTTAGCAACTTATTATAAAAAACCGCAAGTTACCATGTGAGCATTTGACTGGCAGGTTTCATGATAAACTGTCCTTAAATGCTGGGCTCAGACCAATGCAAAGGTCACTGTGTGCTATGCATCTGTCAAAACCGCTGGCATTCCCTTAAAAACAAGAACATTAGAGATTAATTATCAAATAGCCAGGGCTTTAATGAGGGGAACAAAAAGGTTACTGAAGCTCCATAACACATGCAAAATGGGACACTGACCACCCGCTAAGCTGGGCTCTCTTGGATGTGACATCTTGGACAATCATGCAATCCGACAGGGACATGTCAAGGAAAAAAGCTCTGAAAGCTAAAATCAGAGAACCTGCCATTCCTGTAGAGGCGGTAATAGAGACCAGAGAAGATTGAAGAGGTCACAGATGCATGTGTTTACCTCTGAAGAGCCTCTGCAATGTTGAGTGGTGATTCATATGAAATGAGTCATATCTGTGACTGATAGGGGAACTGAAATAACGAGCCTTAAAGCCAAACACATTAGAGATATAATTTACCGGTGTTGGGGAAAGTTACTTTTAAAAGTAATGGATTACAAGATTGCATTACTCCCTAAAAAAGCAACTTGTGTTATTTATTATGGAAAGTAATGCATTACATTACTTTTGCATTACTTTTTCTCATCTGGGCTGGGCTATTTTTGGCAAATGTAAAGGTTCTTTCACACCAAAAGTGGAATGAATAAGACTTAGATATTTATTTGAAGAAGTAACTCAGATATTTTGTTGTAAATTTAAAAGCAATGCGTTACTTTTCTAGTTACTTGAAAATAGTAATCTGATTACGTAACTCGCGTTACTTGTAATGCATTATCCCCAACACAAAATCAGCAATAAATGTAAAATGAACTATCACATGCTTTTTGCCCTAACATTTATGATCAAGTAAATATGAATATTTATTATCGCATACACCAATCAGGAGTAACATTATGACCACCTTCCTTATATTGAGTTGGTCCCCCTTTTGCTGCCAAAACAGCCCTGACCCCTCGAGGCATGGACTCCACTAGACCCCTGAAGGTGTGCTGTGGTATCTGGTATCCTCAACAAACCGTCTATATCGGCATGATGAATACGATCCTCAACCGGATGGAACTGGAATAAATACTTTGAATGTTGCGATCCTATCGGACTTATGATAGCAACCTGAATCGTAAAACAAATCACTGTTTGCCAGAGGAGAACTGGCCCCCCGACTAAGCCTGGTTTCTCCCAAGGTTTTTTTCTCCATTTTAACACCTATTTGCCACTTGTTTGCCACCTGATGTCACCTGATGGAGTTTGGGTTCCTTGCCGCTGTCGCCTTTGGCTTGCTTAGTTGGGGACACTTGACATTTGACTTGACATTCGATATTCAACAGTGCTTTTGATCTGCCTGCATTGACACTATTCTTTAAGAGCTGCTGTGCAGCCAAAATTATATACCAGTTATCACTGTAAAGCTGCTTTGACACAATCTGCATTGTAAAAAGCGCTATATAAATAAAGGTGACTTGACTTGACCAAGATGTTAGCAGCAGATCCTTTAAACCATTCCTGAACCATTTTTGCTTTGTGGCAGGGCGCATTATCCTGCTGAAAGAGGCCACAGCCACCAGGGAATACCGTTTCCATGAAAGGGTGTACATGGTCTGCAACAATGCTTAGGTGGGTGGTATGTGTCAAAGTAACATCCACATGGTTGACAGGACCCAAGGTTTCCCAGCAGAACATTGCCCAAAGCATCACACTGCCTTCGCCGGCTTGCCTTCTTCCCATAGTGCATCCTGATGCCATGTGTTCCCCCAGGTAAGCTACGCACACGCGCCCAGCCATCCACGTGATGTAAAAAAAAAAAACGTGATTCATCAGACCAGGCCACCTTCTTCTATCGCTCCGTGGTCCAGTTCTGATGCTCACGTGCCCACTGTTGGAGCTTTCGGCAGTGGACAGGGGTCAGCATGGGCACCCTGACTGCCCGATATGCAACAAACTGCGATGCACTGTGTATTCTGACACCTTTCTATCAGAACCAGCATTAACTTCTTGAGCAATCTGAGCTACAGTAGCTTGTCTGTTGGATCGGACCACACGGGCCAGCCTTCGCTCCCCACATTGGCCGCCCATGACCCTGTCGCCGGTTCACCACTTTTCCTTCCTTGGACCACTTTTGATAGATTCTGACCACTGCAGACCGAGAACACCCCACAAGAGCTGCAGTTTTGGAGATGCTCTGACCCAGTCCTCTAGCCATCACAATTTGGCCCTTGTCAAACTCACTCAAATCATTACGCTTGCCCATTTTTCCTGCTTCTAACACATCAACTTTGAGGACAAAATGTTCACTTGCTGCCTAATATATCCCACCCACTAACAGGTGGCGTGATGAAGAGATAATCAGTGTTATTCACTTCACCTGTCAGTGGTCATAATGTTATGCCTGATCGGTGTATAGAGCCTTAAACGGAGCAGTCACAAATAAACAAATCAATAAATGCATTTTGAAATTATTTATAGCAATACTTGCATATTATCCTAAAGATTCTACTAAGAAAAAATATTTTTAAATAAATCTATTGTAATACAACAATCTGCCTAAGCTGAACACAGGAACTATATATTAATACAGATAGTCCTCTGAGGTAATTTTCCATAATATTCCATAACTAAGGCACAAGATGACACTAGTTACGTTATATAAAACAATAAAACGAGTCTGCAATGTAATTCAAGAGACATGTAAGTAGTGCCTGCTTCATTGCCATAGGCAACAGTGAAGATTATTAAGAAATATCTGACCACTGCTGAATGCCGTATTTGACCAATCAGAATCAAGTATTGCAGAGAGCCAAACCAACCAGCTAAAAGGTTAATCACAACATTAAAAACTTTTATTTGAAGCAAAAATTTCAAAATCAGGAACAAGACTGGCTACATAACAGCTTTAATGAGGAAATATGAACTGTTGGCTTCAACAAATTGATTAAAGGTGCCCAAGAATGCTTTTTCACAAGATGTAATATAAGTCTAAGGGGTCTCCTGAATGTGTCTGTGAAGTTTCAGCTCAAAATACCCCATAGATTTTTTTTAATTAATTTTTTTAACTGCCTATTTTGGGGCATCATTAACAATGCACTGATTTAGGCAGCACGCCGCCCCCTTAAATCGCGTGCTCCCTGCCACACCAGCTGTCGACTATATTACAGCGCATTTACAAAGTTCACACAGCTAATATAACCCTCAAATGGATCTTTACAAGATGTTCGTCATGCATGCTGTATGCATGCTTCGAATTATGTGAGTAAAGTATTTATTTGGATGTTAACGTTTTATTCTGAGTGAATTTGAGGCTGTCCTCCGTGGCTAATGGCTAATGCTACACTGTTGGAGAGATTTATAAAGAATGAAGTTGTGTTTATGAAATATACAGACTGCAAGTGTTTAAAAATGAAAATAGCGACGGCTCGTCTCCGTGAATACAGTAAGAAACGATGGTAACTTTAACCACATTTAACAGTACATTAGCAACATACTAACGAAACATTTAGAAAGACAATTTACAAATATCAGTAAAAATATCATGTTATCATGGATCATGTCAGTTATTATTGCTCCATCTGCCATTTTTCGCTGTTGTTCATGCTTACCTAGTCTGATGCTTCATCTGTGCACAGATCCAGACGTTAATACTGGCTTGTGTAATCCCTTGAACATGGGCTGGCACAAATATTGGGGGCGTACACCCCGACTGTTGCGTAACAGTCGGTGTTATGTTGAGATTCGCCTGTTCTTCGGAGGTCGTTTAAACAAATGAGATTTATATAAGAAGGAGGAAACAATAGAGTTTGAGACTCAATGTATGTCTTTTCCATGTACTGAACTCTTGTTATTTAACTATGCCAAGGTAAATTCAATTTTTGAATCTAGGGCACCTTTAACAACTTTGTATCTCGTAGGTCTGTCTTTAAAGGTTTATGTTGTCATTAAAAATATATTTCTCTATAAAGAAAATTAATGGAATATTTACTTCCAGAACTGGAGTGTTATACCAACATATAAAAAGATACAGTGAGACTAAGATACTATTTGACTATTTAAAAATAGGCATTTCATCGATTTGTGTTCACACCACTTATCCAGTATATGGTCCATTTATCTCTAACAAGCCTTTGAAAAAATGCCAGATGTCAAACATGTGCTCTAATAAATCATTATGTGCGTGGGTGAAGTGCCTCATGCCTTGTATAAAAAGCAGTGTAAATGTATGCAGCCTACTATAGCCTGTTTATTTTTGTTTATTACCATTTTGAATTCAGTGAATTTATAATTTCAGTGGTTCTGTAAGGATGAATCTCATCTGCCAAGAATCTACCACCTGTTTATCTTTTATAGCATATGCTAATGTACATCATGAATCAATGTATATATTCTTGGAAAGAAACAATGAAGTCTCAGTTTGCTTATGGGAGCAACTCAGCATCTCTGATTAGTTTTGGATCTTAGCCAGACAAACAGAGGTCTCTGAGGACACACCACCACTTAACAAACAAATCTCCCTCTCTTTCTCTTATCTTTCATATACATACATACTTTATAAGCCCACAATTTTAAACTCTGCACCTGTACAACCTGCATTATTATGTAAATCTATCTTATGTGCCCGTCTGTGTGAGTTGTTCACCGTAGGACCACATGTTCTGGGTATCTGACCTGGCGAGGCATGACACCAGCTGGTTTTACAAATGTGTTAGCCTCCCTGGCTTACAACGCTAGCTCATTAGCTAGAATCAGATGTTGTTCTGCAGGGCAAGAACAAATGTCATCAGGGTATTCAGCACTGAAGGACTGAACAAGCACCTTGGCTCTGTCTCAATTTACATACAATTATACATGATACTAGACCGTTGTTGTAGCTAGAGCTGGGAACTTGACTAAATGGTCTCCAGCGCTAGCCAAAACAACAGTTTATATTATTGAAATTAAATGGAAGAAACTAAAGAAATTTCTGGGTCATATTTCACCCAAAACTTAAATTAAAAAGAGAGAAAAGTACTTATGCTTTAGCTGAAGAAAATGAAGCCTTTATCTTTGAAATAAGTAAAAATCTTTTATGATGATTAAACATTCCTGTGCAGACACAAACATTCATTATTTTTGTTTTGTTTTTGCGCACAAAAAGTATTCTTGTTACTTCATAACATCAAGATTGGAATGTTCTAAGCCCTTGATCACTTGGAATCCACTATGAAGTTGATTTATTATTTATTTTTTCCCCTCACAAAATTGTTTTATGCAGCATTCTATATGTATAAATGTGGGTTTTAAATATTAAAAAATAATGAATATATCAGAGTTGTTTGTAGTGGGGTAAATTAAACGCAATATGCGGTGACGTCACAATCGTGTTGCATTGTGGAATATGGAGCTGCCTGAAGTGTACATATTAAATAGACCTGGGAGAGGGGTCTGTCCAAATAAACTTCCCTCATCCACTTCACAAAGTGGAACGCACTTCAAAATGGTGGCAGGGATTCTCCCAAAGAGAAGTGCTTAGGGAAGTTTGTGAGTGTGTCTAAAAGTGGACTGCTTACATACGCTGTTGCTTGTTTCTGCTTCTTCTTCGCCTGTGTTTTGATGAGAAGATACAGTACTCATTCAGAATATGTGTAATAGCGCCCCCTACCGTATAACAGTGAGAATGCGGAAAGCCGGAAAATTACGTCAATGGCGGGAAAGCTTTGTCTCATAAATAACGGATATTTCCTTCAATGGCGGGGAACGAGTAAATTTTCAAAATGTATAATTTTTGCCATTATAATTAGCAGTTCCTCCTGTCTCACTTATGCAAAAATAACATGGCTCAAGTGGTAGTTGTTGTTGTTTTACCTTTCAGTCAGGTCAAGATACACAGTCTCTCAATTTACAAGACAGGTAGAGAGGTCCCGGTTTCTCCCCAGACTGTTGTTGTCCAGCAGCTCGATCTATAGCGGGTAATGAAGCATCTTCTAAAAAAAAATGTTATATAGCATTGTGGGTGAGATGGCCTGCAGATTTCTTGAGGGGCCAAAAAGAGAACTTAAACTTTAAAAAGAGTTTAAATACTTTAAAAAACTTTTTAAAGGTTTAAAGTGCACTATAGCATTAGGCTATAGTTGTGTATCTGCATATTGAGCTGGGATACAAGAAAGTGCTCAAAAATGCAGCCTTCTGGTTCACAAAAAGATGTGTACTGAGGTTAATATATGTGTGCTAACAATAAGTGCATTGATCTCGGATAGTGCTTGTGAAATGAAGGGTGGTCTCCTTCCCAAGAGGGACTTTGTAAGCAGTTTGATTGAGGTCCACTTGGTGGTAAGACCTCTGGAGGTCACCTACCTCAACTCTACGCTGCAGGACACCAAACAGCTTCTGACAGGCATTTAGCAACGGATAGGATTGTTGAGATGAAAGCCACTATTTGTCCATTGACCCCTGTGGAGACCAAGCCGTGTATCCATCAATCTGCTCAGGAAGGAAAGGTGAAAGAACAAAAAAGAAGACAACTGATGAACCGCTCTTCAGAATCCAATAATTAAGTTGTTGTTGTACCCTGCGGGAAATAAAAACGGGCTGTTGCATGGGAGGAAAAAGGAGGATAAAAGGACCTTGTGTAAAGAGAAGTGCTGATGGAGTGAGCTGAGCTGAAACAGGTGGAGGTGGAGAGATGGCACGTGTGGATGGATTGTTTTAGGGAGGAAGTCATGCGTGGCCTGCAAGATGATGAGAAGATCAGATAATTAAACGTGATGACAGAGAGCTTGACTATCCTGTATGCATTTAAATATGGTGTCAATGGATGAAAGCATTTCAAATAGATAAATAGACAAACAGTATCTAAAATATAATCTATTTAGAGTACAATAGTACATACAAACCCGATTCCAAAAAAGTTGGGACACTGTACAAATTGTGAATAAAAACAGAATGCAATGATGTGGAAGTTTCAAATTTCAATATTTTATTCAGAATACAACATAGATGACATATCAAATGCTTAAACTGAGAAAATGTATCATTTTAAGGGAAAAATAAGTTGATTTTAATTTCATGGCATCAACACGTCTCAAAAAAGTTGGGACAAGGCCATGTTTACCACTGTGTGGCATCCCCTCTTCTTTTTATAGCAGTCTGCAAACGTCTGGGGACTGAGGAGACAAGTTGCTCAAGTTTAGGAATAGGAATGTTGTCCCATTCTTGTCTAATACAGGCTTCTAGTTGCTCAACTGTCTTAGGTCTTCTTTGTCGCATCTTCCTCTTTATGATGCGCCAAATGTTTTCTATGGGTGAAAGATCTGGACTGCAGGCTGGCCATTTCAGTACCCGGATCCTTCTTCTACACAGCCATGATGTTGTAATTGATGCAGTATGTGGTCTGGCATTGTCATGTTGGAAAATGCAAGGTCTTCCCTGAAAGAGACGACGTCTGGATGGGAGCATATGTTGTTCTAGAACTTGGATATACCTTTCAGCATTGATGGTGCCTTTCCAGATGTGTAACCTGCCCATGCCACATGTACTCATGCAACCCCATACCATCAGAGATGCCGGCTTCTGAACTGAGCGCTGATAACATCTTGGGTTGTTCTTGTCCTCTTTAGTCCGGATGACATGGCGTCCCAGTTTTCCAAAAAGAACTTCAAATTTTGATTCGTCTGACCACAGAACAGTTTTCCACTTTGCCACAGTACATTTAAAATGAGCCTTGGCCCAGAGAAAATGCCTGCACTTCTGGATCATGTTTAGATATGGCTTCTTTTTTGACCTATAGAGTCAAAAAAGGCACGGTGGATTGTGTTCACTGACAATGTTGGATTGTGGAATGGTGGATTGTGTTCAATGACAATGTTTTCTGGAAGTATTCCTGAGCCCGTGTTGTGATTTCCATTACAGTAGCATTCCTGTATGTGATGCCCTTCTAAGGGCCCGAAGATCACGGGCATCCAGTATGGTTTTCTGGCCTTGACCCTTACGCACAGAGATTGCTCCAGATTCTCTGAATCTTTGGATGATATTATGCACTGTAAATGATGATAACTTCAAACTCTTTACGATTTTTCTCTGAGAAACTCCTTTCTGATATTGCTCCACTATTTTTCGCCACAGCATTGGGGGAATTGGTGATCCTCTGCCCATCTTGACTTCTGAGAGACACTGCCACTCTGAGAGGCTCTTTTTATACCCAATCATGTTGCCAATTGACCTAATAAGTTGCAAATTGGTCCTCCAGCTGTTCCTTATATGTACATTTAACTTTTCCGGCCTCTTATTGCTATCTGTCCCAACTTTTTTGGGATGTGTAGCTCTCAAGAAATCCAAAATGAGCCAATATTTGGCATGACATTTCAAAATGTCTCACTTTCAACATTTGATGTGTTATCTATATTCTATTGTGTATAAAATATAAGTTTATGAGATTTGTAAATTATTGCATTCCTTTTTTATTCACAATTTGTACAGTGTCCCAACTTTTTTGGAATCGGGTTTGTATAAACATACATATCAATATAATACCAAGGATTCATTAAGATGTTCACGTTTATAAAGTTGTGCATAGATAAATACTTAAGCATTTTTTTATGCTGTATGGCAAAGAAATGTTTTTTGCAGTTCTACTTCATCAAAATATTAAGATTACCTGAAGAAAGTTGACAATTATGTTCAGATTAGCTGGTGAGTTGGAACCAGGTGCGATGTAAAGAAATGTCTGTGATGGACAAAGTTGCCCTCTGGCTAGAGTGCATTAAATTCACAGCCTGCAGTAATCAAACATGACATCTGATCATTAAATTCGTCCTACAAAGTTGGCTAGAGCCGAAGTACAATAATGAGAGAGGAAGTTTTATAGAAATATGTTTTATAGCCTCGAACAAGCACAGAGTTTTAGAGTAAGATTCATTGCTCACTGCTATACTTAGTAACACAAAAAAGGGATAGATCTTAAAGGGATAGTTCACCCAAAATTAAAGGGTTAGTTCACCCAAAAATGATGTCATTAATTACTCACCCTCATGTCATTCTACAACCGTAAGACCTTTGTTCATCTTCAGAACACAAATTAAGATATTTTGGATGAAATCCTCCATAGACAGCAGTTTAATTACCACTTTCAAGGTTCAGAAAGGTAGTAAAGACATCTTTAAATTGGTCCATGTGACTACAGTGGTTCAACCTTAATTTTATGAAGCGATGAGAATACTTTTTGTGTACAAAAACAAAACAAAAATATCGACTTTATTCAACAATTTCTTCTCTTCCCTGTCTGTCTCCTATGCTGTTGACACAGTAAACACAGTGCAGCGCTTCCTGGTTCTAAGTCAGAACGCTGGCTCATTATTCGCTAGCTCCTGCATCAGCATCACATGCATGCGCCAATGTCTTTCCTGCCTTTCTGGACCTTGAAAGTGGTTATTAAATTGCTATATGGAGGGGTCAAAGAGCTCTCGGATTTCATCAATATATCTTAATTTGTGTTCCGAAGATGAACGAAGGTCTTATGGGTGTGGAACTACATGAGGGTGAGTAATTGATTACAGAAATTTCAATTTTGGGTGAAATATCCCTTTAATTAAAAATGTTAATGTCCCCTTTAGACATTTTGTTGACAATAAGTAACGTTGGACATACATGTCAACTAACTCTCATTAGTGGACTGTTAGGGGTAGAGTTAGGGTTAGTAGAATAAGTTGACATGTACTTGCAAAGTTACTTATAATGAACAGAATGTCTAGTGGGCCATCAAAAAGTGTTAGCACAAAAAAACAAAAAACTAACTTTCCTCTGTGGAAAAATGAATAAATAAATAAATAATAAATGCTGTAGAAATTCTACTTCTGGGTGAACTAACCCTAGTGCTTTCAAATCGATTAAATCACAATTAATCACATCTAACAAAGTTTGTGTGTTTATAATATATGTGACCCCGGACCACAAAACCATAAGTCATAAGTCTCAGCGGTATATTTGTAGCAATATCCAACAATACAATTGTATGGGTCAAAATTATACATTTTTCTTTTATGCCAAAAATCATTAGGATATTAAGTAAAGATCATGTTCCATGAAGATATTTTGTAAATTTCCTACTGTAAATATATAAAAAAATTATTTTTGTGAGTGGATATGCATTGCTAAGGACTTCATTTGGACAACTTTAAAGGCGATTTTCACAATATTTAGATTTTTTTGCACCCTCAGATTCAAGAATATCAAATAGTTGTATCTCGGCCAAATATTGTCCTATCCTAACGAACCATACATCAGTGGAAAGCTTATTTAATTTTATTTTCAACAAAAATTACCCTTATGAATGGTTTTGTAGTCCTATATAACCAACCAAAACAGTTCTCAAGTGGATTATGACAACTACAATAGAGAATTACATTGGAATAGTACAGAAGAAATGCTCATGCACCTTTCCACATCAATTTCATGCACAACTCAAACAAGTGAGCCCTGGAGCGACATCTATAATTATCAACCTCTGAAGCTGAGAAAATTGCAGGATTTGCTTTTCTCTGTATGTCTTGAAGATAAATCTTTGAAGTTTTTATCCAAGCAAGGTGTCATCCTTTTCCCCAAACAGAGGGCAGAAGATAATCATAGATAATTGCAGTCACATGTGATAATACAGTACAATTTTTTACTGCACTCCAGGTCCACATCATGTGATCTCCCCTAGTCCATGCAGGAAGTAATGTGTTTCCATGCAGATAATTGCACTGTGCTAATAAATTAAACGCTGATGAACTACCATTTAAATTGGTGCTGGTGTCTATGTGTGTGTGAGGAAGAGGAAACTACCTGCCATTTTTCTCATGGAGGTTTTATTATTTAAGAGTAGGGTGTAAGGAACAACTATAGCCGTGACCATGCAATCTCTAGGGTCTGCTGTAATGATGGCCGCTGACATAGATTCATGCTTATCATTACTCTGTGCTGTTTACAATAACACCTTGGCCAGCTTGAAAGTGTCAGCGGGGAAACGGTATTAAGAAAAATGCCTAGCATTACATTTTAGCCTGCAGCGCAAAAATACCTATCCATCTCTCATTCTGGGCGGCTAACTGATGGATATCAGAATATTGCAATAACGCAGGCAGCCTGGCAAATTGCTGCACCTCACCTTGTTTGACAGGGTCTTGTGTCTGTCTCTGTGAGACTAAAGACTGCCTAATCTTGGTCACGTGCATTAAGACTGCAATCTTGTCTTTTACATCAGAGATTCTCAACTGCTGGGTCATGACCCCAAAAATGGGTTGGAGGTCAGGAGAGCAGGGAAAGAAAAAATGTTAAATGCAGATAACAGAATACAACTAACCATATAAATAGGCCTGTCAACTTTTAGTCAGTGTGTGTCCAAAGGCATCAAACTCTTTGATATTTCACTGCAAATTCATCCCTCACTTGATAGAAACTAGCCAAATAGACAGGCAACAAAATGGACAGTTTGCTTGACATCCCCTCAAACCGAAAAACAAAGTAAAATCTTTGTAAAGTAAAAGAAACTATAACTCAGACTACATTAAAAATGGATACAAATGGTTTGTGATGGCTTACTGGCATGTAGTACAGAAGCACTAAGAGACCATTCAGTCAAGTTTTAGAGTACATTTACACAACAACCTTCCTTTGCATTTTTTGCGTACACAAGATAATGTTGTATTATGCTGCCAGGCCAGTAGTTGGCAATGTCGCTTGATAAAGAAACACTACGCACCTATAGACCGAACACGTAATACGCATGCGCATGACGTTAGCGTTTTCACAAATTTGCGTTTTTGTGGTTTTCACAGAGAGAATAATGGTATTGTTTTCAAAAACTTGCACTTTAAAAAACCCGTTTTCAGGCCCCCAGAACTGTTGAATGGCCAAAATGCATGAAAGGTTTCCAGTTTTTATTTGAAAATAGTTTCAAGTAGTCTTAGTGTGATCAGGAGAAAAGTGACAAAACAAAAGTTGTTTTCTTGGTAACTGTCTGGCAGGAACAAGAGATTCTCATGCAATATATGCACTGTTAACAAGTGAAAAATTGGATTTTGCTTTTTAATCAGGGACTCACTCAAGCTGGAATATGGTGATGTCTGTCTGTGATGGAGCACTTCCTAATCAATGTCTGACACTTGAGAATGAGACTACAGCTTTATCATCATAGGAACTAAAGTGACCCTGAACATGTGGTCAATTTCACTGCCAGTCAACTTGAGGGACTACTAGGGCGTCTGCATACTTATAGACTGATGTTCGAGAAATGGGAATGAAATGGTTTGAAGTCATGCACACAAGAAAACAAAACGAAATTGCAGTCTTATAAGCCTTCTGTAATGTCTCATTCTCAACTATACAGCCTAGAGATCCACTAAAAGCTTCTAGTTCCTCTTTACATATTTGTCTAGACTCACATTAAAAAAAAAAAAAAAAAAAAATCTCTATTTACTACCCCTCATTTCCCTTTATGGACCCTAATGGGTCTGTACGCCACATTAATCCACCATTGATGCTTTCAAAAAAAAAAAAAAAAAAAAAAAAAAAAAGCCCTTTTCCTTAATTTTTCCTTTTCTACATCAAAAGACACAGTCCATAAACTCGCTCACATCTGTGATGCAATTAAATTACCAGCAAGACTAATGGGGAGGTGGTTTCAAACTTGACTGACATTCGAGGGTGTCTGTCCGACTAAAGAGCCATTATTGACACAGATGCGGTGGTCATATATACACACACTGATGCTATTTTGGTGATAGTTTCATTAGCTCATGACAGTCCCATCAACACCTTCGTTAGCACATTCAACACGTGTGGGGATTCTGAATGGCCAGGTCCCCAATGCGTGTAGAAATGACAAGCATATGTTAAAACAGTCAAATTAAGCATCTGTTAGGAAATTACCGAAGTGCAGCAGCAGTAATGAATATATCTCATATACAGAGGCGAATCCACAAAACAAACTTGGGGCCTGACAAATGGATGTGGTGATTAAATTCACTGACTTGATTGGGGAAACATGGGACATCTGTGATGGTAGAAAACATTAGCAGCTGAGAGTCGGCTCTTTGCAATCAGTGTTGAGAGCGAGCACATATTTTACATATCTTTTCAATCAAAAGCAATCAGTACTTAACCTGTTAAGAAACCTGCTAGGCTATTCATGGCTAAAAATGAAATTTTCATTTTACTCACACCTATGTTGTTTGAAATCTTTATAACTGTCTTTCATTTGTGGAACACAAAAGAAGAAATTTTAAATGGGACCTATAATGCCCCTTTTACAAGATGTAATATAAGCCTCTGGTGTCCCCAGAATGTGTCTGTGAAGGTTCACCTCATAATACCCTACATTTCATTTATTATAGCTTGTCAAATTTGCCCCTATTTGGGTGTGAGCAAAAACAAGCCATTTTTTTGTGCATGTCCCTTTAAATGCAAATGAGCTGCTGTTCTCGACCCGCTTTCCAGAAGAGGGTGGAGCTTTAACAGCTCACGCTTCGGTTTCTCAAAAACAACAAAGCTGGAGAATCTCACGCAGCCAAAATGTTGATTGTCAATAATATTGTTCAGCCTTATGTTGTTCAAACCGGAGTCAAACACTGATGGAGAGTTCATTCAACTCATCGACTAGCATGTGCCATCATGTTAATCTTTTGTGAAAATCCAGCTGAACTGACCCTCATTTCTGAAGCAGTTCACCGTGAAATGACGGCATGGCAACAACACTCTACTACAACATCCCTTCCTCTTCGCTAAAGCAGCCCAACATGGCCTTTGTTGCATGTTCCCGGGGGCAGGGTTTATGTAAATTTTTGGGGTTTGTGATGTCACCAACCTGGGAAGAAGCTCGTTGTAGTCCCTACCAGCCATTTGTTGTAGTCCTTAAACAGCGATTTCTGTAAAAGAAAATATCTCCATTTGCATTGAACTTTCAGCGTTGTAACTTTGCAGATTTTGTTTATGCTTAAACAGCAACATTACACACTAACTAAAGTTAAAAAAAGGATCAAGGACCCCTTTAAATAAATCATTAATAAATAATTTGTTGCTCTTCTCCATGAAATTACAATAAATGGGGTTAGCAATTAATCAAAAAACACTTGTGAACTTCCTTGGGTCAGTGTTGAGTTTCACTTCATCTTAGCCTTTACATTAACAAACTCTCATCCGCATCACCTCTGAGTAAATGGACCTGAATAAACGGAGGTCTGAGTGATTGATTTATTAGTCTGATCTTGAGCACCTTGGTTCAGGGACAGTTAATGTTTAATGATGTGGTTTAGCCCAATGGCCTTAACCTAGATTTAGACTCGGCTGATTCCATTACTCATGATTACCTGTGAAGAGACCACCCAAGTAGGTCAATAATACCTGGTGAAAGTTCTCCGTTAACGTTCTGTCATCTCAGTGGTACTTAAACTGGTGTGGGACTCCATGGAGGAACATAAAAATTAATACAATTTAATTTATAATATATAATTGTAATTGGTACAGGATTGTATAGATGATATGTTTTGTTGGTTGCTTGTAAAAAATAAATAAATACTATTAATAATATTAATTGTCAATGCATAGATGACAAAAGATGCTATCTGCAGCCAAAAGGTGTAGTTACATCTATCAGCATTATCTAACTGGAAAACCTTGCCCTGTGAGACCACCTGGACCAAAATGACACTATTTTCCAAGCCATATCATAATGTTTTATTGGCATTTTGAATGAGAGGAACTGAACTGTGTATGATCCACAGCCACTATGAACTCCTCTGAGAGTTGATTGTTTGTTCTTTGCTGTAACAAGCTAAAAGGAGGATTGAGCCTTGTTGTTTTATTCAGGGATATATTTGGGTTAGTGGAACATGAATCCAGACGCTGCTGAGATGGTAGATCCAGCATTTCTCAGCCAATCTATGATGTCAATTTATGATTTCAGATGCGAATGTGGGATATATTACAAAATTAGCACTAAAACCAATCAAATAAAAGAGAGTGTCAAAGAGAGTGACTGTCTTGTACGCCACATGAATCAAACATGCACTCTTCTCACCACTGATGCGTGAGAGCACAGTTCGGATATCAGATGCATGCGCACGTCCTTTAATAGCGGATGATATAGCATCTCATCAACACGCGATGATATCACTGATGACATCGTTGAGAGATATAAGGGCACGGGTTAATGACCTCTGGCACAATACCATAACGCCTGTCCATTTCAGTTGCAGCCAAGTGCAGAGGACGTGGCATGTCCATTTCGCCGCGATTAGGCCGGAGTTAAGAGGCGTTACTTTACACAGACTATTAATGAATAATAGGTAGGAGATTTCGTTACGTTGCCACACAACCTTGTGTTACATCAAAGCCTGTTACAGGTATGTTTAAACATTCATTCAGGCATACAGTAACGCACAGCTGAATGACCAGACGGACTGGTGTTGTATCTTGATAAAGATCAGATAAAAAGCAAACAATGCTTAATAAATAAATGATGCCAGGACAAGACGAACGTCATACGTTAGCTACTGTAAAATTATTCTCATGTAGTTGAACTAGAAGAGAGTATAGGTGACATTATTTATAAATTCTACATAGAATAAATGGGATGCCAGTAGATTAGGCTATTAACTGACTGTCTAGAGTAGGGCTGCAACTAACAATTATTTTGATAATCGATTAGTTGACCGATTATTTCTTCAATTAATTGGATAAAATTATTCTTTTTTTATTTTATTGACAAAACACACTATTCCTCATCCTGCCCAATGCTGTCCTTCAAACAACTGAATGCTATGAAAACATAGTGAATACATCTATGCTATATGCAAAAGAACTATAAAGCAAAAGGACAGTTTAAATCCGTACATTAACAATAGAGATAATAATAAAGATAATAAAGAAAAACAAAAACACAAACTTAGGAGGAATGTTCAGCAGGAAACACACACAGACACACACACACACACAATAACCTGTTACTGTCATTTCTTTACCCTGTAAATGTAAGAAAAGTCTTAAATTTATATACAGTTATCCCTTTACAGTTGCCACTCTCATAAAATACTTTAATTAGCTTACATGTTAACTTTTAAACTTAAATTTAACATCCAACAACATATATTTCAGCAAAATTAATATTTTTGCGGAGAATATTAATTGTTTCCCTCTGTTAAACCTGCATGTGTTCATTCAGTAGTTTGAACGCAGACTGTCGGACAAGCCTTTTTCAAAATAGAAATAGCCTACTCGCGTGAATTTCAAACACTTACAGATAAGGATATAACCGTAAAATTAAAGTTTTGTGCTAAGGAAACATATCAAACATTAAACAAGTGCCTGACAGGACAGGCCATTTCAAACATTATGCTAATTAGCATTAGCTCGAAGCTTAAAATAAAGAATTCTCATGTTTTGGGCAGCTTGGATTACGTTCCTTTCCTACAGCAGCTCACTCGATTTCCTCCACTACTTTAAGATGCATTTTGTCCATTGAAATGCATTATTAGGTGCTGTAATTTGACGCGTCTGGCGGAACCTAATCGACTAATCTAATCTAGGCGGAACCTGGCAACTAATCGATAATGACATTCATTGTCGACGATTTTCATTATCGATTTTATCGATTAGTTGTTGCAGCCCTAGTGTAGAGTAGTGTGTGATTCTTAGGATTAAGGGTTTGTTCAAAAGCTCTTTTTCCTTTGGTACCCTCAAACCCACATCACATTCACCAAAACTGAAAATTTGCTAATTAGGTTTTGCAGTGCACTGAGAACCACCATAACGTAGCCTATTACAGTTTAAGGTTTCTTTTCGCATTTCAGCTTAAACTGACTCTACGGTAACATGGAGTGATCTGATTAGACTAACGCAGAATGAGTTAATCCATCACAATCAGACAGAATCCCAGCCACGTCCCGAATGTGGATGGTCCCATCAGTCGTCACACGGATCATTTTCTGCGATACATTTCAACCCAAAACTTGATTCCCATTGGCCACTGAAATATTCAGTCCAGCCGGTATGTCTGTGACCCAAAGATTCTTATCTTTTCACTGTTATACTGGCAAGACGAGGCTTTCAATGAATATTTCATTTGGCACAGAGTGAATGGGCAACCACGGAATGACATAAAGGTAACACTGAGTGGTCGTTGAGCGTTGACTGTCATCTCCACGTTTCTCAGCTTTCCTCTGAAAGCTCAAGTGCTATCAATCTGAGCTACCAAAACATGTCCAAGACATCTGAACCTCTCCTTGAACGAATTCGAACAGAATTACACAATTAAGCAATAGATGGTCTTTATTGCATGAAAGCCCTTCAGCCATGATAATATTCACAAATGACTGCCTCGATTGCTATTATAAAACAGTCTTGGGACATAGCAATCAATATAATGGGGTCACATGTTTCTCCCCTGAGAGACTTTTAGCCAATAATCATTATGTTTTAAGAGTTTCATCTTCTTTAGACACAGTGTGAAAAAAATAAATAAATAAAATCGTAAATGGTCATGTGCAATGACAGCTCTGCCAGCAGGTTGGACAGGATTAGGATATAATATTAGACCAAAAGGTCTAAAAAAATTTTTTTTCTGCTCAAAATCTAAAGAAAAAATATAGAAATTGAGGAAATTTTGTTTCTCCTTCAGATGCCAAAATGTATCACAAAATAAATTATAATAAACTATAATATAGTATATAGATTTTGGAAAATCACATTAAAAATGGATCAAAATGGACAAAAAAAAAAAAAAAACATAATTGAGGAAAATACGCAACTACGTAAATATACATAAATACTTTGTTGTAAACTGAAAAAGTAATGCATTATTTTACTAGTTACTTTAAAAAGTAATCTGATTACATAATTTAAGTTACTTGTAACTGTTGAATACACAAATATATACACACACAACCCAGCTGTTACTATATTGTGTAACACTGAATCAGCATCCAGGAATAGATCAGTTTTGTTTTTTGGAGTGTTTACACTTTTATAGGCTTTTGCTTTGCTTTGACCCTTAAGAAAAATGCTACACTTATATGTTTAAACAGCGCACTTTGAACAAATTTCACAGTGAACAAATCCGTGATTCAGCACCCAATGCACACGTGGGTAAACGATTCTCCTCATTACACTTGGCAAATGCATGGTACACATGCTGCCTTTTGCCTTGAGATGACAGCTTGGCAAAGGAACAAAGGAGAAGTGGAGGAGAAGGAGAAAAAAAAAAAAAAAAAAAAAAAAACTAGGTCAAGAAAAAGCCTGATTTTGCAATACTGCACACCTCATCTGTTGCCATATGACGCACAATGCATTGGGATACTGTTTGTTGTGTGTGCATGTGTAATTAGTGTCATGCATTACTATTAATATTGATCATACTTAGAATTAGGGGGTGGTTTAACTCTATATCCTTAAATTGCCTTAAATTTCAGATATTACATTAGTAGTGTGCTGTGTAATATAGCTGTTTGTGAATGTAAAAGCTCTGCAAAGTTTCAAAGAGCACAACAAATGAATTGGGCCATCTGACCAATCAGAGCAAAGTAGGCTCTCGTAAAGGAGGGGTTTAGAGAGACCGAATCTTTGAACAAACCGTTTCAGACTCTTTGAGAAATGAGGTGATGTGCAATGTATATTATGATAAAATAAGTGTTTTTTGACCTTGGATGAATATAAACCTAGGGGACCTTCAGAACAAAATTAGGGAACTTTAAAATAGCATATAGGGGCACTTTAAGTATTAAAAATTTTATGCAAAACTCAACCTTTATAATTGACCGAATTGCTAGCATGCTATTACATTCCTAAGTGACTGAACTTGAGATTTTCATCTGGTTGATGATAAAACTTTTAGTTAAATGTTTGTGGTGCACACGGCTTTATATAGATTATCCTGAGACACATTATAATCTTAAAAGAAACATTTTAACCCTACAGAATGTGAATAATAAAAAAAAAAAAAAAAAAAATAGTGTGTGAATTATGTATTTTAGTGCAACACACTGTGTCTATATTGTTGCATTATAACTCGCATGATAGGACACACACAAAAACACTTCAACTGTCCTTTTCCGGTCCAGTTGGTATCACTATCTTTCCATCTTCTGTCCTTATGTTGGGCGGACATGATGGATCAGCCTCCACACCTGGATAACCCTGCTCTCCTCTCCTCCCTGCAGCCTTGCTGTGTCTCCCTTCCCATCAGCCATTCCCTTTCATCTGCCTTTTCAGAAATCTCCATGACTCACTCATATATGACTTTGTTCAATAAAAGATTTTTTGCTGAAAAATCATCTCAGTGTTGTAACCCCACTGGAAAGTGCAGATAGTTGATAAAAGCAGGGGGAGGTTGGGAGATATGTACTGTGTGTACTGGGAAAACAATTACTATTGTACATTTAGGAATAAAAACAAACAATTAAGTGTAAATGAACAATAATATGTCGGTTTGATTTTTTTTTTTTTACTCTATCCCTCATGTAAACAAATGCAGATACAAATGCAGTGTTTCTTCAACTATAGTCAATTTTATTGTCCCGGATTTTTTATTTTTTATTTTTTTTGTCATATGGTCACTTTATCGGTCTTAGAAAACTTCCATAATTTATTTTTGCTAAATTTCAACAATCTTGTTTTTAGACCTAGACCTTCATTTTAAAATATAAAAATTATCAAAATATAATTATATATTTTTTAGGCAAGACATAACAGGCAAAACCCATGCTTTTCATGTTTCTATTAGCAAAAAGCAATCTATTAAAGTATAAAGTGCTGTGTAAATAATCGTGACAACATACTTTCCATACATAGTGGAAAGAAAACATCCAAAATATATGAGCAATATCACACTCGTAGCCGTGCGATATGGCTGTATATCAGCACGGCTGTGATTCGTTCGTAGGTAATCATAGGGTGCTGATATACAGCCATATCGCACGGCTACGAGTGTGATATTGTGTTTATACAACAGTTCGGCGGCACGAGTGTGTAAATAAATAAGAAATAACAACAGGGTGTCTTTAAAACCCTCTTTCGTGCAGCACTACTTCCTTCCGCCACGGATTCAAATCTCTTTGACAGTTGGACCAAGCCTCCGTTACTAATTCTAAAACGTCACTTCAGAACTAGTAACGAAGAAACGTTGAGTTGCTTCATTGAATCACATTGAATTTTGTACAGTATGAGAGAGATAGAGAGATAGAGAGAGAGAGAGAGAGAGAGAGAGAGAGAGAGAGAGAGAGATCGCCTGAGAGAGTAGGCTATTACCTGTCTGATATACTGCATTACATTCATTCAGTCGATGTCCATATTATATCCATTGTAAAAGTCCATTTGAATGTCCGCTGAGGAATGCGATCTTGTATTTATCCCATAACACCACAGCGCTAAAACAACTTCCTTTGCAAAAGTTCCTTTCAATTTAAAAGTCTCTTGTGCCTCACTGACTCATTCACCTGTAAAGTTTTGCCGCCATCTAATGGCGTATTAATGTAACTTTCACTCAATCCATTTTACGCATTAATGGACATAGTATTTATTGAACAACAAATAAACACAATCGTCAGTCAAACGTAAAGCACTAGTGTGCCCGTGACGGTTGTCAAGTGTGCCGTGGATAATTACCAAATGCCAAAAATAAATAAATAAATAAATAAATAAATGCTATACCTTGTATCTCTATATTTCCTCATTTTTGTTTCATTATTAAAAAAAAAAGCAAAAAAAAAAAAAAACAATGATATATGTCACCGTTTACGTTTGTATATGGGTTTTACAAATATTTAACGAATGAAAAGGATTTTAAACAGCTTGTGAGAAAACCTCGTAACTCCATTGGATCCTCAAACTGTCAGTCAAACCTCCGCCCACCTCGTGAAAGAAGGAAGTGCCGCAAGCAGTTTGGTCATCTCGTCTATGCAATGCAAAGGTAAATAAAGATCTGATATTTGAAAAAATATATAACTTATATAAAGCGTTTTCTTTACTCAAAAACACTATGTCTATAAAGGGTATGTATTTAAAGGGAGCAAGAAGAGGAAGCAGAGAAGAATCTTCGTCTGATATGTCCCGTAGTTGTAGCCAATATGCTATGCTATATAAATAATAAGGTAATTATTATCAAATTAAACATAGCACAATTCGACTTGCTGTGGAACAAATAATAGATTAATAAGATCAAAGATTGCCCTTTTTATGTACTCGAATTATGTTTCATGTTTAACCACTATAAGAGCCAGTGGTAAATCCCCAAAGCACTGGCCGAGATGAAGCTGTTGTTGGCGCATACACGATCAATGAACGGCCGCTGACGCCCTGGAGCTCGCATCTCCGAAAACGTCAAAACAAATTGTAAAATAGGCGCTATTATTAAATATAAGTCACATAATTCAGGTCTAAACAACTACATTCTCGTCTAAAAAAACTATTAAAACTACAGTTCGTGGTACAACAAGTAGTATTTCTAAAAATTACGGTTGATTTGATCGGCCACCATGACGGTCACTTCAAGCGGAATGATACAAACGGCGAAAAGGTAGGAGTGCTGTTATCACTGAAATATCGCATGGCTATCAGCCAATCAGATTCGAGAACCAGAAAGAACTGTTGTATAAATATATTTAAGTGTTTATTTTTATATATTTGCATCTGTAGATTTCAATTACAATACATATCTTTAAAGATAGGTTTTCTCAAAATTAGTTTTTCTGAGTCAGAAATCTTCAGTGCCACTTACATACAATAAACTTTCTGGTTTTATTATATCTATAATCTGAAGGTTTTTACAGAGGGGTTTGTTCATATATCATTCACTTGTTTTATATAACATTTTAAATAACAGATTATGTTTTTTCTGGCCATTGAAGGTATTTTCTGATTTATTGTGGAATAAAAATTAGTGCCGTCAAACGATTAAACAGTTTAAATCTCATGTTAATCTTGAGTACATATAGAGTAACAATGCATTCTTCATATCTCTGAAAAGTCTTTAGTTTTATCATATTTATAAAAGACACATACAATGTACAAAGTCTTTTCGAAAAAAGCTGAGCTCCTGGAGGCGTTCCTGCCGTAAAACCTTTAAGTCTAGAATGTCAAAATGAACAAAACAAAATTAAACAAAATTCTGAACCTGCAGCTTAATCTAATATTCAGAATTTTTGTTCTGGAAATGTATGCATATTGGCACATTTTTAATGCATAATTTCCATAAACATCACTTTTAAGAAAACTTTAATTAATGGCCTAATTTACTGTGATTAATTAACGGATAGTGATATCTAGTTAAGACTAGTTATTTATTATTATTGTGGAACATTTCCAATCAAAATGTAATTTGGTGAAATTATGCAATTACACAAATTAATTTTATTTAATTGTGTGTATATAAGATACATGAAACATGAGCTAAGAAATGAGGCAAAGGAGTTTATTCTGAAAGTCCACAAGGCCAAAAGAAGTTGAAGAAACACTCACTTTAACTTTAAAAAATAACCTCGGTTGTAGGTTTTAGATGAATTCCAGAAAAGTGAACATACATCTGTAAAATTGCCCTTACGGTGGGCGATTATTAAAACATTCATCATACACGTCCCCACAGGTTTCAGCAATAAATAATAATTTACCCACACAATGCTCTAATTTACCACCCAGCCTGTCTGAATAGGCACACAGATTGAAGTAGATGGTAACTGAGACTATTGTATTTGAAGTTGTTAAGCAGCATACTGACAACAACAATACATTTTATTCTAGAGATCAAATAAACATAATCATTTAAATTGCAACATTAGCAACAGCGAAGAAAATAAACCTTATGAAATTGCAGTCTGCCACGGATGTGGAGCGAAACAGAAATCTGTTCCTCGTTCCATGAATAATTACTTAGAGGCTTAAAGGTAAGGATCTCATTTTACGTCTCAAAGACTGTGAGACAGGACGTGCATAGTAACATACTTAGTGTGCATATTCTATTCTATTCTATTCTATTCTATTCTATTCTATTCAGTATTTGTTACTTATATTTTCACTGCTGTCTCTGAACAAAACTTGTCTAATTCATTGTTTTTCAAGGTCCACTGAGATCTATTAAAATTTAAATGAGCGCCTCCAGCTCTAACGATGGTAAAATATTAAAATCAGTTTTTAGTTTTTATCAGACCCTTATTTCACAGATAGAAAATAACAAATAATAACCACCACAGCGAATAAAATAACATCTTAATGAGGTTTGCGTTTATTTTAGGTGAATTCCTGTTGCGTTTGTCATCAGTCCACATTAACTAAACAGAACAAGAACGTATGATGAGGCTGTTGGTTACTATGAATATTCCATATTTATTCTACTCCACAAGGACATCCAGGTTGTTCTGCCCCTTGGCATTTTTTTCTGTTTTTACATTTAATGTATAATCAAAGCTGATCCTCTCGCTTGTGTACGTGTGCTTGTGTGCATAAGACTTAATATCTAAGCGGCCACTGTATGTGCTAATGAGAGACGCGACAGGGAACATCCTGATTTTCTCACATATTCAGCCTCCCATCTCTGCTGAGACAGCAAGGCCTGGCCCCAGGGGTCCCGAGAGAGAAAGAGAGAGAGCATGAGAAAGGTGAAAGGAAATGAGGACGAGAGGAAAGGAAGTAGAGACAAACAAAGAGGTGAGATGAAACATATAAAGGAAATGTTGTGGAACAAGTGCAAGTCCTCATTACTGAGTCTTGTTATAAAACAAGCACGCGTCTCTTCATGTAAAAGGTAAGTGTATTTCCCGTGAGTGTTTTAGAAGAGAGGAAAAATACATTAACGTCAGTCTGGATTTGCCCTTAAATCATCATATTTAATATTCGCCCCATATACTATATAACTGAGATGGCATTTTTGGGTATAAGAGAAATAACCTGCAAATAAAAAGGTATAGCTAATATGTGACATATTACAGTTTTTTATATATATTTACTAAATGTTTATGCACTCAAATGCATATGCAATATGTGCAATGCAATATGTAAATGCACTCAAATAATGTTTTTAAAGGTCTGACGCAATAAAATAAATAGTACTTTTGTAATGTTTTTAATGAAATAATTAATAATAATAATAACAATATACAAATGATTATTATATAATGTAATAATTAATAACATTAATTTAATACACATATAAAATATTACTAAATTATATGAATAATAAGTACATAATGTCAAGTTTATAATTAATATTAAGTATATTAAAAACAAATATTAAACACTAATAATACATATACTGAAGACTTCTGAATCTACAGATGCAAATATATAATGTGCCATAAAACAAACACTTAATATATAATTATATCATATGATATAAAAATAAACACAATACATAAATTATTATTATATATTTTAATTTAACAAATATATGCATAAATTTAATACATAAACATATTATTACTAAATAATAATAATAATAATAATTCATAATATATTATTATTAATAACATTCATTTACTACAATAATTAAGTAATAATAATTAATATTAAGTATATTACAAATATTAAACATTAATAAAATACATATAAAATTATAATATAGAAATACTATACAAATATTATATATAAATTATTATTATTATATAATTTAATAAAATTCAAATAACATTTAATACATATGAAAAATGTACATGTACACATTATTACTAAATAATAATAATAATAGTCATAAAGTGAATTATGAAAAATGATTATATTAAATATATTATGATTATTCTTAAGTATATTAGAAATATTAAACGTTAATAAAATAATAAAAACTATATAATTTAAAATTGTGCACTCGCACATGAGATGAAAAGTCATGTTAGTAGCCTTATAAAAGCTGTTCAAATCATCATTCATGTCACTTTCTCTCCAAGTGGGCAGTGCATGGTCAGAATAAAATGCACCAGATAAATAAATAAATAAATAAAGCATCAAGCGTAATAAAGAAGAGCAACACAGTGAGTTTTGACATTGAATATCTGTCAGTCAGGTTCAGAAGTAATTGCAAAAGCTAATTTTGAAACGAGTTATACACAGAGCAGCAGACTTCTTACTGGGGATTTTATTTCTTTCTGCGTCCCAATGGATGGACTGCACTGCAGCAAGCCTCTGAACATTGATAGTTCAGGTGAAGAGAGACAACACAATGGCCAAGGCAGTTTAATTAGTGTTTACTAACTCTAACTGAAGCTGAGCTGAGTCAGAGTTCCCATTTAAAGACAGGCGAGCTCTTACTCTGGGAGTTAAAGTGACCATGCAAGTATTGACTATGGTTGTGACTTTATCTGTCTTTCTCTCTTTTTGGCCCTTCTTTTACCTTTCTCTAAGCAGTCACCCAGAAACCACCTAGAAACAGCCTAGCAACCACACAGACACTTTAACAACCGCATAGCAACACCCAGGCAACCAGCTATTGTGAGTTTGCTCTTTCTCCACCTCCTTTCCACCTGCTTCGCTCTCTCTCTCTCTCTTAACTTTCTCCTGCAAGTAATGTCCTCACATTAGAGATAATGCCTCATGGCCGCTGGAAGGACAATTTCATTTTCGATGCCCTGATGCTTCTCTTTTGCCCCCTCTGTCAAGGTGGATAAATCCATACCGCAATGAGTCCACTTGATTGCTTTAGTCCACACACCACTTACAGTATTTTCATGGATGCACGAGTCAGACACAGCCTGAATGGCTTGCGGAGGAGAGCTTGACTTCACAAAGAGAGAACCGGCCCTGAACTGACCTTCAGTTTCTTCTGAAGTAAAGTCATCAATCATTAGCAAACCAGAACTAGCAGAGGACAAGGGGGAATAAACAAGATCACAGACCAATCTGAATCAAACAGCACGTTTATTCAGATAAATGTGTTTTAGTGTTTAGGCTATCGTTTTCCTTGCTTACAAAACATACTGTACTAAAATGCAGTTATGTTACATCGCACGGTACAAATTACATGCAGTTTACATTTGAATGACCAACTTGATGAGACTTCAGAGAAGTCATAAATAACGTTTTGAAAGTGTGAAAATACCTCAGACTCGAAACATATTTGAGCTACAAAAACGGCAACATTTGTGGGACGTTTTAAAATACAACTAAAGCCACAATTATTGGTCTTTTTATCGGTCTTACCTTATTCGCCAGAAAAACTAGCTTGTAGCCACATTTGAATTTTGTCTTTGAACTTCCGTTAGCTCTGTTTGTTTCTATGGCGTCCCTGTAGAAGAGCAATTAGCTGGTGAAGCCTTCACGTGCTCTCGGAATTATCGTAAATACGAGTTTCCGAGGTAAAATTGCACACGAACGCTCTCTGATGTCGTGTTTACCACTGGGAAGTTCGGAAATAATTTTGATACACAAATTCCCGAGATTTATATATTTACATGAATTAATCATTTGAAGCGTATTAGGCCTAGGTTTATACATGGCGAAAATAGCGTGCATTTTACCAATATTACATAATCGTCAGCAAGCGGACTATCTAGATAGCATCAAATGTTTATATGGTTGTCAGTGCATCATGGGACACTTAAAGCTGCAGTCCGCAACTTTTTTGTGTTAAAGATTTACAAAAATTATATAATGAGAATATACGACATGAATCCATTTTCCAAACCGTTTTTTTTTTTTGTCTTATCCTGAATCATTATGGTACACTTACAAGAAGTGTTTATATTCTGACTATTTCAGATCGGACTGGTAGGACTCGCCGCAGAGTATCACAGTAACTGCGTGACTCGCCATAGACACACACGGAGAAAAGTAGCTCCGGCTAGAATGTTCTTCCGCAAAACGCGCGCAGTTCTGTTTATTAACCGCTAGAGTTAGCCAAAAATCACGGACAGCAGCTTTAATATAATTTTGTTTTTTTTTTATACGATTTTTCCAATAAATAGGCAAGAATAAACCAGGAGTCTTCCATGATTTCTGTTCATTTCAACAACAAAAAACTTGAATGAAAAAGCTCGTAATCACGACTTCTGAAGTGGAAATTTCCAACAGCACATGAAGCTACTTATTGTACACTGAAAAAACTATTTTCACTCAGAAATCAGTAGTAAATTTCACAAATAATTACATTTAATTAAACATGAAATTTTGAAGTAGAAAGACTGAAATAGTTGGACTCCAATAATCTGTTAAATTTACAACTTAAAAAAGATTTTTTACAGTGCTGAGTTTACTTAAGTTATCAAAGGCATTCTAATGTTTGAAGCGGATGTCATAACAATTGTCAGTATACTGGGAATATTTTAAAACTTGTGGTTCATTCATAAATCCATAAGATCTTACCTTCATGCTGTGGAAATACAAACCAGAAGACAAAACACAACGAGAGCGTCGCTGAAAAGGGGCGGGGTTTATAAAATGTTTATGCAATGTTATATTGCAGAATATGTATTTATTAAATATAAAAAAAACACCTGCTGCCTGTATTAAAATAATAGTTCACACAAAGATGAAATTTTTTTCATGATTTCCTCACTCGCAAGTGACTGGAACATACTTGAAATATGGACCACTTTCATGATACTTTTATGATGTTCCCTATTTTTTGCCATTTTGGATTTACTTTTATTATGAAGAGTGGCCAGGCAATTCTTGTAATGTAATGTAATGTAATTTAATGTAAATTAATGAAATAAAATAAAATAGAAAAATCACAGTTTGGGCTTTGTGAGAAGGCAGACATTTAAGTTTGTAGTGACATGAGGCTGAATAAATAATGACAAAGCTTTAACTATCCCTATGTGCTATGGATAAAAAAGTCATTATAACATTTAAACAACGTTTTTACAATGTAGATGTGCTAGCTAAGACATTTTCTTGCAAAGGTGAGACTACGAAACATGGTTCTCATTTATCCAATGTTTCAGATGTCAGAAAGAGACAACTGACAAAAATGTGTGTCTTTCCTCAAAAGCGTTTGAAAGGTGAACTATCAGAGGACAACACAGAGGGAGAGATGTCATAAACTTTCCGAGAGCTCAGCCATAATTCCCTTAATCCAGATAACAGATTCATATTCAGTGCAGTTAAGGTGAAACCGCCCTGAAGAGCCCCCAAAACATCGAACGTGAACTAGCACAAGGTCGAATGGAAACTAAAACAGGATCGTCCTCCGTTTGCTGTTCGTTTTCTGCTGCTCTGACATGGCAAGACAGAATCAGAGTAATAGTACATTATTTCCCCAGAGGCCATAATGCAGACACAACGGCCCATGATACAAGACAGATCTGAGATAGGATTACAGTTAAAGAATATGAGCGGGAAAATGTTGCTGTTATTCAGAACAACAGAAAGAGCTCTATATGTGTACAGCGTAAGCACAACCTCACCATTTGAAGATGTTCTTCGTCATATTACTTATTATATTTTCAAAGTGCTTCAAACCTGATGCCTATTACAGACTTTTATCATCTTATTGAATTATATATTGTATAATTGATCACCAGTTTTACAAATAAAAGTGGCAAAATAAAAAAAATAAAAATCATATAGACTTACACTGAAAGAGGGACCTGAGCCAGATCTAGACTGACCACCTATGAAATGCATTGTAATGTGTGTGAGTGTTTGTGTGTGTGTGTGTGTGTGTGTGTGTGTGTGTGTGTATATATATATATATATATGTGGGTCATTGACGAATAAGGATTTTAAAAGTGTCAAAAAATATAATGGAGATATAATTAATTTTGAAGTTATATTAAGTATTAACAATGACATTGTGGTTTTTATAATCAATTAACACTTTTGTCAGTTATTACAAGATGGACAAAATTTGTCACCAAAATTTCGGTTTTACCAAATGAAATTTTTTGTTATACCGAATGACGTTATTTTCAAAACAATGCTAACAGGCTGATATTTAGCTAGCTAGCTAGTTAATTAGTTACTTACTTTGCTTCATGACCATGTGGTCCTTTGCAGGTATCTGAATGATGTCACATCCTGTCACATGATATTGACCACACGACTTGATCCAAAATGGTGCCTTTATATTGGTTACTCTGAATGACATCAATGAAATGTATTTTTCCGGACATTCTTTCTCATAACGAAGCAACGACTTTAACATAATTTTAATACCATTTTGCACTATGTTGATATATGATGTTATAAAATCATGCCAGAATAAAAAATATATACATTTAAAGATATTTTAATCACAAATGAAATGGCTGTATTGGCCTTTGAATGGTTAAACCGAATTACCTTTTGACACTTCAGAATCTTTCAAATTCATTTATATGTAGCAAAATATAATTAAAATCTTTTGGATTCAATAAGAGAGATCAAATACATACTTTGGATGTCATATTATTGTTTTTTATTATTATTAAGGCCTTTGGACAAAAAAAAATGACCCGTCACGTCATTGATCCATGTATGTATATATGTATGTATATGAATGTATATATGGCAAAGCGGAAAGAGTCCGATTTTGAAACACAATGCTTTGGGGTCTCTTTTTGGCGGAAGTCTATATTTGTTGTGTGACGAATAGCTGGCATAAAAAGCATGTAATGTTTCACATCTGGGAAAATATCGAATGAGTGAATGTAACCTAATAGATGCACATGAGTACATTAGCCCCACAGGATGCTAAGCAATTCAGCTTCCCACATCTGTGCCAAATTCAGCTTTATTAATTAGCCTCAGAGCATCAAATCACATTTTCGGATATAAAAAACATACAGCACTGATTTGAAATGACCTTCGCTTGTCTCATCTGTTGCAGTTTCGTCCAGCGAGACCTTTGCATATGCCAGAGTTTCTTTTTGCCCCCCTGCACATGTGATCCAGCGCTTAAGCTCAGTCTCTGAGAGTTATTACCTTGTGTTCATAAATTACGCAATGCTTCGCCCCAAAACTAAAGTTACACAAGCATTCTGGACTGCCCCGAAAGGGAACAGTTGGTATGCCAACTAATCCAGGCAAAACTCTGGCTGAAAGCAAAACGGAGGCAATAAAAGGAATGTCAGCTTTAATTTGGTTAACTTATATAATGAGCTCACTGCCGAATGTGCTACACTAGATAGTCTTCATATGAATGTTGCCCATTAGCAGGAAGCTCCCTGTACACACATTTTCCAGTGGTGAATCATCATTTTTGTTGTAATATAGTCCATAACCATCTGTGCCCAGGAAACAAGGCTTACGATTTTAAATCAGCTATATTATAAAGAATAAACCAATGTCTCTCTATATATGTAGTAATATAGTATATGTAGTACATAAGTAGCCTAAAGTCTGTTCTTTTGAACTTTCCATTCATCAAAGAATCTCGAAGAAAAAAAAAAAAAAATCATGGTGTGCACAAAAATATGAAGCAGCATGACTGTGTTCGATTGATAATAATAAGAAATGTTTCATGAACACCAAATCAGCTTATTAAAATTATTTTTGAAGGATCATGTGACCAGTGTTGGGGTAACCAAAGACTATAGAATAACACAAGATGTGTCACTCGTATTGTTTTGAATGGGAGAAAGTGTAACGCGCAATATGGCGGAATAAGTCCCACCTTCTAAAGCCAAGAGCCAATCGCCGACTGGTAAAGTCATCGCGTCACCTCAGCGGCCGTTAGAATCACCGGTTTCTATAGAAACAGTCAGACGCGCGCCTCCGAAGAGACGCGCATTTAGGTCTGCGCATGCGCATTAGCTTGATCCAGCCTGAAAAAATACTTTTTTTTTTTTTACGATTCGAGCGTTTAGAAACTAAATTTATGAGTCGGTTGTTGTTAGATTTCATTGGTGATTTCAAATATGAAATTTAATCGTAAGGTTGGCGAACAGTTTTGGAGAATCTGATGTTTCCCCATTCAAAGAGATAGGAGCTGCATGATGCCCAGGATGCCCGAGAGGCGTTTCAAAGATGGCCGCCGAGTGAAATGACTTGTCTTAAAGGGACTTTGGGGTAACGCATTTATGCGAGGTACATAATCAAATTAGTTTTCCAAGTAACTAGTAACGTAACGCATTATTTTACATGTACAACAAAATATCTGAGTTACTTATTCAAATAAGTAAATAAGAATTTACTCACATCACTTGCACAAAAACAGATTCAGTATTTGTCAGAAAGAATAAAAACAGTAAGATGCAAACTCAGACTATTACGCGAACCTTCAATAACTAAATATGTTAAATGAAACAAATATAGCTACTTTATGTATTTAATCTCACTTTATTAACCAAAGCGCCCTCTTTTTTACAAAAACATAAAAAAAACTTACCACCCTTAAACTTAAAAGCTTATTAATGACTAATAATCCGCCACTGTTTTTTATTTTAATAATATGGTCAACCAGCAGTTAATGTGATGCCAAAATTGCCTTAGTTTTACAGAATCTAGCTTCTGATTTTACCTTTGGTTTGGCAAGACCAGGTTCGAAATCATCATTATAAATAGGAAAATGTGGTGTTTTAAGCCTCACGTCATAGCAGGGTAGCAGGTGGACTTGGTCTGGTTTCATCAATTCACCAGTTTTCACCGGATGTGCATATCGTCCTATGTCCACGACTGGCACACAGCTGTCCAGCATGCGCAAATCACCATCATCACCACAACACAACCCTATTTTCCTCTCCAAATCTGTTCTCTGCAACTGGGAACAGCTTGAAAGACTACAAGAGAATGAAATCAATTTCAGGTGATGAGCCAACACTGAAAGACAAAATTCAAACATTTAAATATTGTGTTTTATGCATTTAATGCATTGAGGGTCACTGATTAAACGATTTTTGATACATTTCTCACAAATGATATCAGATCACTCACAAGAAAGGCCAGTTCAGGGCCAGTGCTTCCAGTGTTAATAGGGAGCGGTTCTCTCATGGTTGAAAGAATCAGATGAAAGCAGGTTTTAAAGATGCAGATAGATTAGTTAGCCACATCTCAAGCTGTTTTATCAACCTTTCTTACTTAGGATTCAAAATGTCCCTATATTGGCAGTGGATTTAGAGCCTGCAACCAGATTTACAGTTTGATAGTCTTGCATTTAAAATAGCAATAATGGGAATTTTGCCATTGGGCTGACAATATATCATGTGACTGTAGAAATGCGTCAACCAGTAAACATTTGGCTGTAATGTTTACACTTTGGTCAGTTAATTCACCCAAAAATGCAAATTCTGTCATTTATTACTCACCCTCATGCCGTTCCACACCCGTAAGACCTTTGTTCATCTTCAGAACACAAATTAAGATATTTTTGATAAAATCCGATGGCTCAGTGAGGCCTGTTCATGTGACTACAGTGGTTCAACCTTAATGTTATGAAGCGACGAGAATACTTTTTGTGCGCCAAAAAAACAAAATAGCGACTTCATTCAATAATATCTAGTGATGGGCGATTTCAAAACACTGCTTCATGAAGCTTTGAATCTTTTGTTTTGAATCAGTCGTTCAGAGCCAAAATCACACGATTTCAGTAAACGAGGATAATAGAGTTTCGAAATTTCAACAGTTCACGTGACTTTAATAGTTTAATATGCGCTCCGAACCACTGATTCGAAACAAAAGATTCATAAAGCTTCGAAGCTTCATGAAGCAGTGTTTTGAAATCACCCATCATAGATATTATTGAATAAAGTCGCTATTTCGTTTTTTTTTTTTTGGCGCACAAAAAGTATTCTCGCCGCTTCATAGTATTAAGGTTGAACCACTGTAGTCACATGATCTGTTTAAAATATGTCTTTAGTACCTTTCTAGGCACTGAAAAAGGAAATGATCTTGCTGACTATAGAGGCCTCACTGAGCCATTGGATTTTATCAAAAATATCTTAATTTGTGTTCTGAAGATGAATGAAGGCCTTATGTGTGTGGAAAGATATGAGGTTGAGTAATTAATGACATAATTTGCATTTTTGGGTGAACTAACCCTTTAAAATTACATAACTTTCTATAAACACACATTTAAAAAATCCTGCTTTCTTTCTTCTTTTCTATCTAAAGCTTACTTTCACACTTGGCATAGAGATTATGAATATCAGCTCTTTTACGATAAAACGCTTGTGATGTTCTTCATTTGTAAGTAGCTTTGGATAAAAGCATCTGCTAAATGATTAAATGTAATGATTATGTTGCTAAATTTCCTTTAGGTTTTTATAATGACTTTAAATGATTCATCCAAGAAGAACAGCCAGTTCAGTCAGAACTGTTTTATAATATTAGTTTATACTGTTTAGAGACTTTTGTTTTCAAACTGTTACATAATGTGAAGTTGGTTTTGAACTGATGCCAGCCTTTTGTTCAAATAATCATCTTTTGGATTGTGTCCATAAAGTAAAAAGAGAAAACAGCCAAAAGAGATGAAGTACCATTCAGTTGTTCAAAAACTAAAATAAAAATAAAATAAAGGTATAAAAATTCAAAATAATACGTTATTAAAATATTGATATTTTTATTTTTATCGAATTTCAACTATAATAGAACCTACCATTACCATAATACAAAATGTATTAAAAATGATACACGATTTTGTCATTCCACAAACCCCTACGGCATATGAGATTTTACTGACCGCCTTAACCACAGAGATGTTAGTCTTTCATAATATAATTACCATTTCAATTCACCTCATAATAAAACATGCCCTTCCCAAATGCTTTACATAACCCTGATTTGCATCTACAACATCATGTTCAAATTGTGTTCCTTTGGCACCCTTTCAGTCTGGAAGCACATCCGCGCAGGCAGCGCAGTGCGTCCGCGACACGCTCGGAGAGAAACGGGACGCGGGCCGCGCTCAATCCCAACAGTAGATGGCAGCAGCCCAAGAAAGCTGATCCCGTCGGGTTCACCACTACTCTGCCTCTCAGTTGTGCAGCAGCACTCGCACTGGAGGCAGCGGTGGTTTGAGGGACGTCCAATGAAACAGAAGAGCCGCCAGCTGCTCCTTTCGACTTTTACGCGTAGCCTGTCCTCCGCACCCGGAGACAGCACGTTCTGAAACCGCCATGGAAGACAAATCCAATTCGTTCTCGAGCAACAAAGAGGAGAAAGTGGATGGGAATAATGTGTTCCAGAGGCAAGACTCGATCTTGAAGAACAGCATGGGGAGCCAGAACATGAAAGACCACGGCAACTCAGTGGGTGTCAAGGGGGACCGGGAAGAAGCCATGGTCGGTTTTGACGATATAGACGCCGCGTCCAGGCAATCCGGGTTTATGCAGCGGCAATTTGGAGCCATGATGCAGCCCGGGGTGAATAAGTTCTCCTTGCGGATGTTCGGGAGTCAGAAAGCCGTGGAGAAAGAGCAGGAGAGAGTGCAGACGGCTGGATATTGGATCATTCACCCCTATAGTGATTTTAGGTAAGGAGTGTGGAAAGTCACCTTCCCACGCACACGCAGGTCACAGTAAAATGGGCTCTGCGTGCGCCGCGCGGCGCGTTTGCAGTCATTTTGCATAGCGTATCGGGGAACCAGAACCGGAACGCACGCGATGTCCTTGTCATGAGTAGGGGTGAATGTCATCTCGGTGAATAAACGGCACGATAGTCATCATGGGACGTCTCATTATTGGGCATTCTGCTGTTGTATAAGACGTGTGCTGGTGCGCGCAGGGAATGATGCACCACTCTTTGGCATTGTAAACACATAGCTGTTAGTGTCTGCCGTGAGAAGGAACCAGGGTGGCTGCGAGATCACGTCTTGTTTTCAGGCGTAAACACGCGGATTATTCTATTGTTTTATCTCGTGGCACTGTATGATCCCGTGTGGCTGTCACCAGGTAACATCCCATGCCAATTTTAGCGCTGGGACAGTTGATCTAAAGCAGTTTAACGCTAATCGCGTTAGTCAGGTGAAAGGAGGGGATTTTCAAACCCAATGCCCCCCAGAACAATGTTTCATGCACAACTTGACTAGCTCATATACTTCGAATTAGACTAATGTGGACAAAGAATGTACAATTTAACACCGAATTCCTGTCAAATAGCCTGTTAGGAATGGAATTATTACATAAGCAAAATCATAATTTCATTTTGTTGTGCACCAGTTGGAGCTGATTAGTCCACTTGGAGGTTTGAAGTCTTCAGTTAGTTTCTCAAACAGACAGACAGATAGATAGATAGATAGATAGTGTATATATACTGTAAAAATCTGGTTTGTGCTTAAATCATCTGATTTCTTTCTTATTTTTATTGGTCACATTTGCTAAAAGGCCAGTTTTGATGAACTTTAAGTCATCATGTAGCTTTCAGTTGTACCACCTGAGTGATAATTGGTACATTTTTACAGTAACTACCCAAATAGCTCAAATATGTTGGTATATAAACATACAAATACAGTCAAGAACTAAAATATATAGTCAGCAAAATGCTTGAAATGTCATTGCCATGTTTTTACAGTGAAGTTCTGACAAACACAGCTGCCAGCATTTTTTTTACCATAATTGTGTAGATATTTTTACAATGTAGACAGACAGACAGACAGACAGATAGATAGATAGATAGATAGATAGATAGAAAACAATGACATGTCTGATCATTAGTTTCAATCCTATCTGCCCGTAACGCTCTCCATGGTGCTGAAAACAGCTCCATGCTCTCCATGAATGCGGAGAACTTTATCCCTTGCAGGGTCATTAGCTCGACTCCCACCTGTCTCACTGTTTTATTTATTTATTTATTTATTTACTTCATGTACTTTGCTTTGGAATATCATGTGTAACGTGTAAGAACATAACTCAGAAGCTGCACTCCCAAGGCACTAAAACTACCAAAAGCAGGGTAATATGCTGTTCATTTCGAAGTCAACATTATATAAGTCTTCACATACTAAATAAAATATTATCATAATTATTATAATAGCCAGTATGCCTATTACTTACAATATCATAATTAAGTAAACAGGGTTGAATTTTTAATAACTTCAGTTTGAGCCAATGCCATTTTTGTCATGTTTCTGCTGCTGCAGTAACTTGTAACATGAAACATATGCAGTTTATTAAGGAATTAGGCTATTATTAAATTCATAATCGGTCTATCAGTTTTTCCTGTTTCCTTTTGTAACATCTGACAAAAGCAGTGACATCATCCTCCAGCAAGTGACGTAGTTGGTTCGTCTCACTCTGAAACATCCCATCCTGTTTAATAAAAGAACAGAAATTGTTTAAAAACAAACTAAATATAAAAGTAATAAAGAAACACCTTCTATATTTCTTAATAAATTGCCAGTTTTTCACGTGGCAAAAATGGCGATATCCATTTAGTAGTGCTATTTTCTCCAGTAAAAGTCAGGTTGTGCCCTAGGAATATAGTTTAAGTTACAACACAAGCATATACATAACTTTTTTTTTAAGTTGCAGAGGTCAGTCAGTACTGCACAACAGGAATGACCCATCATATCTGCTTGAAGTAAATTTCCACTGCTTTTATGCTGTTTTTATGCCATGTGACTCTCAGTACACTTATTACAGGAAGTAATGGATCAACCTGAGGTTACATGTCCCACTCAAGAGCACAATGGTTATAGTTCATGGATTTAATCCCACAACCGTTCAGGTCTTTAACCATTAGGTTATGCTACCCCTGAAACAGATCAGAATGGTTTGTGTAAAGCCCTCTAACATCAGAGCAGGGATGAGAGAAGGTGAGATCGGATTAGATGTCCAACACACACTGAACGAGATTAACATTGCTCTGAACCCTGTGATGTAACATGATTGACCTTTCTGCCATAATGTACAAAGGACGCGGATGCTTAGCAATCATACACTTATACTTCAATATTCTTATTAAGGAGGTAATTTTGAGAATCTAGTAATTAAAGCTTTTTTTATGTCAAAATACAGATGTTAATGTGAAGAGAAAATTAAATTTATATATTTTATTTAAAAAGTTAATTTTCCACCAAAAATCGGATCTGTGGCACTTTCAAAACATTAATTTATTTGATTGGGCATCCCAACACCATGACACCAGCTCAACCAATAGAGTGATTTCATGGGTGGGACTATCTGTTCGATTGACCAGTGGCAGACAGAGGGAGTGTACTGGAAAACTTTTTAAAAAGAAAATGACACTTCAGCTTCAAAGAATTTTTTGATCAGTTAGTAACCTTTATATTGACATTTCTGCATAAAACTTACTATACATACAGATGGTTTGAAGACATTATTTTAAAAAAGCAAGCAGTATTGTTAATTAAAAATCAGTTCTGTCATGACAACTCTCTGAGTGTTTGGCATGGAAATGGATATGACAATGATTATATGTTTAGTCTTGGTGGAATAGATCTGCTACTCTGATGCTGCTGTTATTGCTGCTGCCAATACATACACGACACACTGCTGTGAGGAAGTAAGACATGCTGCTGCTGTACAATAGCATACATGAATTACCCATCGCAGATCTATACAGGTGGAGCTGGGGAAGGTGTAGGGTTTCTGAAGCACGCTGCAACTGCTACAGCAAATGCTGACCAAGTACTTGAGCGTACATTGGCTACTGATACAGCAAGATAGAGAATGATGTGATTGCAAGCAGATTGAGTTAAGGTCAGCCTGTGCCATCTAGAGTTTTTTAGAGTTGCTAACTGAAATGAAGTTGAAATAAAGTAAAATATAAGTATTAAATGAAAAATTGAAACTTCTAATAATTAAACAAAAAATAGAAATCTTGTCTTGGTGACAACTAACTGAAATAAAATAATTACTATAATGACTGAAACTAAAACTGAAATAAAAATGAATTAAACAGAAATAATTAAACTAATAAAAATGCAAAAGCACACAAAAGACTAAAACTTATACTAAAATGAAAATATGAAAATAAAAGCTTATTCAAAATATTAATAAATACTCTAATAGGATATAATAGGATATGAATAATACTAAAATAACAGAATATGAGCAGGCAAAAGACGTCTAGTCTTTATTGAAATGAACTTAGTATGTAGCTTCATAGCACACTTAGGGCTGTTTCACACAGAATGCGTTTTTGCTGTTAAAAATGCGAGAAGCAGGTCAGTGGAAGAAAAAAGGGTCCCGCTTTATTTTAAGTGGCCTTAACTACTATGTACTTGCATCAAAAAAAAAAGTACAATGTACTTTTTGGGTTAATATTGAATTGCAAAACACTTTTGCTGCTATTGAGGTGGGATACGGGTAAGGTTAGGGAAAGCTTTGGTGGTATGGGTAGGGGTAAGGTGTAAGGGATGGGTCGACAGTGTAATTATAAATGTAAGTACAGAAATTAAATACAGATGTAATTACATGCAGGTGTTTTTAAAATATAAGTACAATGTAAAAACATGTACACAATAAGTGCATTGTATCAAATGATTAATTTAAATGTAAGTACGTAGTAGCTAAGTGTTAGAGTCTAGAGACATTTTTTAAAGGGGTCATGACAAGGATTTTTTATTATTATTTTAATGTTCTTTGAGGTTCACATAATGTTAATAACGTTTTTTTTTGTTTATATATATATATATATATATATATATATATATATATATATATATATATATATATATATATATATATATATATATATATATATATATATATATATATACGCACTATTTGTCCTCTTGTTGGCAGACTCCAGCATGTGGAGTAAAGTGAACAGCTTCTATATACTGTATCCAGTGTAGACAGTGTCAGTAATTATAATGGGTTTTATTTGCTTTTGGCGCGACGCTTGCAAATGCCAGTGGGTGGGGCCTATGGTGCGTTGATGTAAAACTATTCGACGATGTCTTACTCTGGAGGCAGGCATTTGCAAATGAAAAAAATTGCAAATTTGTCTGTGTGACGTCACAAGCCCCCCATTTTTGGAGTTTGATTAAATAAATGCTTTGCATATAATGACGAGACGTTTTAAGCTATGAAACTTGCAGGATGTTTTAATGGTACAAACATCTTTTATGTGAAAAGATCAAGGCAAATTTGATTTCTCATGTCATGACCACTTTAAAAGATTTAATTTGAGCGGCATGTTTTTAGAATGCCACGGGACGCAAGCACAACGGTTAAAGACATCCGTCTAGCGTGTGTTTATATTAAAAAACAATGGAAAGTAGTGCAGTGGAATAGAAAAAGCAGCCCCTTAGATGGCCATGCTTCAGTTCTGCAGGTGGTACACACGATATTGAGCCTTTGATCGCACTTGCCAAATAGGCTTTACATCAAAGAGAGAACCATAAAAGGAGACAACAGGTGAGAAAGAGAAAACAGAAGATATGGAGAAGGAAACGGTGGACAGAAAAAAAAGAGAGCAAATAGGAGAATAACAGTCGTTATGCTTTAATGGACGAAAGCCTAAACCGTGTGATACTGGCTACACTTGGCAGGCATCGGTATTGTCTGCTCATTTACAATGGCTTTCCTTTTTCACCCACACAGGAAACTGCTCTTTTATTTCTATGCTTTTTTTTCAGTTAATGTTGTGAAATTTGCACATTCTTTCCTAATTTTCTTGCAATAATGCCACAGCTGTGAGCTGAAAATGTTGGAACCACATGAGTGACAACAGCATTCACATGTGCTGTTTTGGTTCTGAAGCATCAAGGAAACTCAATAACTCAATGCGGTTCTTTAAAGATTAATAGGAGGTTAGTAAGATTCATTAGTCATTGTTTTCAGAAAGGGCTCATGCTTGACTTGATGTGGCCTGAGCCCTTTTGTCATCGGCTTTTGTCACGCGTGACTCAGTCGTATGTTTCTTTTATCGGTCCTCCATATTGCATGTCATCTGTCTCTTGCTTTCCTTGTTTGTCCAGCCTATAGCTGTGCACACAATTCTTCATTGGGGAAAAGAAAATCTACTGAAGATCTCCAACATCACTTTCCCAGAATTCCGTCACCTTTTCGAGTGACTTTGTGTGTGTGTGTGTGTGTGTGTGTGTGTGTGTGTTTTTTTTTTTTTTTTTTAGTGGCAGGATTTATCAGGTAACAGATGAGCCTGGGTCAAATCTCTGGCTTATAAATTAATCACACAGGTTGTGGAAAAGCAGGATTTGTATTTGAGCAGATTCCTTCTCCCTATCAAACGGCCTCTGATTTCTAAACCCAGATTAACCTCTATTTTTAGGGGCATGCAAGTTTGTCTTGCATTATTGATGCTTTTTGCTGTTGCTTTTTGGAGGCTTGTCTCAAAGTCGTGTCCCAAAGTCTAATGAAGGTCTTTGTGGCTGCGTGTCTCACTTTTTCCAAATTGATGCCCCTTCGGTAATCTTTAAATAGCCTAAGACTGTTTTTCTTCTCAGATAAAATGCAGAAAAACGCCCAATTTATGAATGCAGTGTGACTGCAGAGTTCTACAAACAGGCCACAGCAGGTTAAAGGATTAGTTCACTGATTATTTACTCGCCCCCATGTCATCCAAGATGTTTATGTCTTTCTTTCTTCAGTCGAAAAGAAATTAAGGGTTTTGAGGAAAACATTTCAGGCTTTTTCTCCATATATTGGACTTCAACAGGGTTACCATTGGGTTGAAGGTCCAAATTGCAGTTTCAATGCAGCTTCAAAGGACTCTACACGATCCCAGATGAGGAATAAGCGTCTTATCTAGCGAAACGATCGGCCATTTTCTAAAAAAAATAAAAAAATGATATACTTTTTAACTACAAATGCTTGTCTTGCAGTAGCTCTGTGATGCGCCACGCATTATATAATCACGTTGTAATGGTCACGCGTGACGTAGGCGGCAGTACCGAGCAAGTGTTTACAAAGCAATCGTGCAAAGTCAAACGGCCTTTACAAAAAAACAGTTTTTCGCCCTAATGTGGTACTTCTGCCTATGTCACGCGTGACCTTTCCAACGTGATTATGTAATGCGTGGCGCATCACAGGTTATGGTTAAAAAATATACAATTTATTTATTATTTTAGAAAACGACCGATCGTTTCCCTAGATAAGACCCTTATTCCTCGAATGGGATAGTGTAGAGTCCTTTAAAGCTGCATTGAAACTGAAATTTTGACCTTCAGCATGTTGGTAACTGTTGAAGTCCAATATATGGAGAAAAATCCTGGAATGTTTTCCTCAATAACCTTAACTTCTTTTCGACTGAAGAAAGAAAGACATAAACATCTGTATGACTTTCTTGTGCACTTTATTACATGTCTTCTGAAGTCCTCTTTTTTCCATGCTACATATAACGATAGCAATGACTGATTCATGAAAGACTCATTTACTTTATTTGTATCTTTTCAATGACTTGGTTGATTCAGATCATAAAATCAGTTTGAGTGATTCATTGATGATTCAGGGTTCAGACTGATTAGGTTCTTGAGTTCAACTCAGTGACTCGATGCAGTTATGGTGGTTAACAGAAGATTATCAGTGAAAAAACAACTTAAATGTCTTCTCACGCAAAGCTATCGTATGACTTCAGAATACTTGGAATCTAGTGCACAAGTTGAGAGCTTGACAGCCTCATTCACATTCATTATATAAAGGGTTCTGGAATGACATGACTAATACATGACAGAATTTTCATTTTTTGTGTACATTATTCCTTTAAAGAACCACATTTCACACCGAGGGAAAGTTGCAGCAGCTGTAGAGAGATAGAAAAGTGCATTCGAGCATGTACAACCATTGTGTGGAGGTCATGTCCTCTATGCCTGTCTTTAGTATTCACCAGTAGGACAGATGGTCACATGGCAACCATCCCACCTCTGACAATGCAGCCTGTCTGTCATTCGGTTGTCAAGGCTACAGTTACAAAAGCAAAATGGCTTGTCAAAACCCTCTCTTTACAAGTACTCAATATATACCTCTGCATACTCCACGTGCAATTCATCCACATTCCTCGCTATACTGCAACCAACAGCATAAGCAATATCAAATAATACATTCATATTTTTAGAGCTCCCAAAAGTAAAAATAACCAAAGATGCTTGTTTGGACCGAAGCGCAGACAATTATTTGACACTGGATCGGTAGATATTTATAAAGCAAGACCGAGAGCTTTTCTCATTCGCTCAGATCCATTACAGCCAAGTGCGTCGGCCACATCGGAGGCACCAGCCAGGGGTTTTTAGCATGAGATAGGATTCTTGAAAGCATCTATTTTAGTTCATGGATGTATGCCGTTATCAGTGGCCAGGACATTTTGTGTGATTCTCTAGGCCAGACCGGCGCCCGTCAAAATACGTCTGGCTTTGGTCTTTACAGGACACAGTGGCTACATTAATGCAATTACAGCATGTGTGCATGTGTGTGTACATACGCTGACCTCTGAGCATTACGACATGTCAGTAACACTTTACTTAAAGCCTTTATGTACAATGTATTAAAAAGGTTTTCAATACATTGTATCTTTTCATAAATAATTGTAACCAAAGTTCTGTCATGGCAACTCTTGGGAGATTGGTATGGTAATAGATTTGTATGGTAATGATTTTGTATTTGGTCTTAGTGCTGCTGCTGCTGCAAAGCAAGTACCGAGACTTGCTACTGCCAATACATTTACAAACATTGCTGTGAGCATGGAAGACATGCTGCTGCTGCACATGTAACATACATGATTTAACCCCCGTAACAGATCTATACAGGTGGAGCTGGGGAAGGAGAAGGGTTCTGAATGCACGCTGCAGACTGCTAATAACATCACTTCCAGTATTTGTTTGAATAATGTTGAGCCACAGCTCAATGGCCACTGATGCAACAGCAACCAATCAGCAATGCTATGTTGATCATAATGTGATCGCTACCAATGCCTTAAAGACCTATCAGCCTGCGCCATCTAGAGTTTCATGTCAGAACTAGGTAATTAAAATGCTTAAGATATGATATATAATATATATAATATTCACAGATTCCTTGTTACATCTGAAATTGGTTGTTCATCACGTTTTAATGCATTATTATTTCTAACTTTGTATTATAAATGTGGTTACAATTATTCATGAGCCCATACAATGCATTATAAGGTGCATTACAAGGCATAATGAATGCATTAAAAATACTTTTATAATACATTATACATAAAAGCTTTAAGTAAAGTGTTACCAAAATCTCTTCTATTGTCTACTGGACTCCTCTCAGAGAGCTGACTCATGTCTGCTCATGGCATACATTAAAAACGGCTATTTTTCACTTTGCGCTGAGGAAAATTTCTTCACATTAGGTGGCATGAGTAATACCGCCAACGTAGCAGCGTTTGCTAATTACTTCACTCGTGTTTGGTTTGGCTTGTTGTCAAACATTAGATTCACACTTTCGAACGACAATGGAAGTCGCTAACCTGTGCTAAATAGACATCTAGACTGGACTTTTTATGTGCATTGCAGAGTCTGTAGCCATTTCAGAGGCATGTCTGGTCTGCCAAGGCAGACAAACGCTGCTAGACATGAAAATGGAAGCTGACTGATGTTTCGTTATATATCAGAAGCATCTTCTTGACCAGTAGATATCAAAACAGCCCACAGGTGAGGGTCCTGTCAGGAAGGACAGGGTGGTTATAATAGCATTATCAGTAAGAGGGAATTTGCATCAAGGATGATGATTCAATTGAATAAATAAATAATAATATAAATTAAATTAAAAAATATTTTCTTTCAAAATTAATCTCAGAATAAATATGCTTATTTGAAATCAATTAAATAAGCAGTCAGTTCAATTGCTGCTGTCTTGTCCTTCAATTCTTTGCATGTCTATTTAACACAGAATGTCTTGTTACATAACATCGAAGGTTTGAAATCATAATGCGATTCTTCTCGCTGTATGAGCTGTGTGCTGCATCTTCTGCCAAGCAACTGAAAATCTCTCATATGAGTTTAGTGCTCTGGTGAAGAGAGAGAATGAACGACATATCAAGAATACAGAATTGATATTCAACATGTAACTAAACTTTTACATTTTTTTTTTTTTAAAAAAGCTTTAGGAGCTTTACAGTATAGCAGCTGACAATATTTTCTCTGAATTCACTAAAATTATGAAAACAATTGCATTATCAAAAGGGCTGTTTGTGTTTGTAGACATTGTAGTACAATAAAAGTAAGAGTTCATGGTTCTTGCCAATAATCTAAATATTAGCCTAACCGAAATATCAGTCTGCTGGTTCAAACTCTCAATCTGTAAACTACCCCAAATGTGCACTTGATCAAGACATTTAACCACACTGTAAGAAGCGCATTAAATAACTAGTAAGCTAAGGGGGTGTTGGTTTCAGCTAGCTAATTAGCAATATGCATTAATAAAGTGCACGTGGTATAATTGCTGGGCCCAGCAGGCCACTAGTGGTACTGCACACATCAACAAACGCCTCCAAACGGCCATCACGATTCCATTCAACCCTATGGTGGCTCCATTCACATGTTTTCGGAACACAAGCTAATTCCTGAGGGTGCATGTGCTGCTGGCTCAGCAGATACAGCCTGTACCTTTAATTAGCTTTCTGCGTATTGTACAAGCAAAGCCGAACGTCACACACAGACGGTTGTAAACACACAACTCTCGCATAAGAAAGGGAAACCCTCTCATGTTACGATCTCCCTCTTTTATTTTCGGGCCTGTGGCTCTTTGCCTCCTCATCCAGAGAGCAAAGTGCGAGCCGTGCTGCGCTGTCACAGGGCGGCAATCCAGCAGGAAGTGTTGGCGGTGATATCAAAAGCGACAGGGTAGTGCATCGTGTGCGGACTGCAGGCGCGAGCTGTACTGATCGCTGAAGGAAGTCCGTTAGACAGAACCCATAGAAACATTACAAATATCTGAGGGCCGTCGGAATGAGGGCATTCCAGCAGAAAAGAGCAGGAATTTAATCTTGCCAGTCCTGCTACATCATCTTCTTGCTGAAAAGGGCACTAGCTTTTTTTCTGCTATCGGGAATAGAATCAGGATGGAAGGGAATGTGAAAGTGCTTTTTGAAGGGTTGTAAAGTCAGTTCATGGGTAAATCTTTGTTAGTTCAGCTCATGGGAATGGTTAAGCCATAAGTTTGACCAAAAATTCAGTTACCAGCAAATGTTTTAGATGCTCGTTTTCAGAATGAGATGCTGATGTATACAAACCAGGAAATGCATGCCGGTCTAAGCCAAAGGGTTGTGTGCCATTTAGAACTGAAAAGAGAATGCCTTAAAAAAAAAAAAAATTGAATTGAATTGAGGTAGTAAAAAGAATGTAGAATTGCAATGAATGTGAGAAAGCAAAGTTTGTCAAGACAAAAAGTAAAATGTGTGAAGATTTATAGGCCTTATAGACATTTTGATATGGCAGCAAACATTTGGGGTCTGTAAAATTTTTTGTAATGTTTCTGAAAGAAGTCTCACCAAGGTGGAATTTATTTGATAGAAAATACTGTAAAAACAGTAATAATAATTTAAAATAACTCTTTTCTATTTGAATATATTTTGAATATATTTTCATCTGAAATCATTCTAATATGCTGATTTGCTGCTAAAGAAAACATTTCTTATTAGTATAAATGTTGAAAACAGTTGTGCTGCAAAAAGTATTAATCTTTTTTTTTTTCTTAAATTCTCACTGACCCAGAGATTTTGAATGGTAGTGTATATGTATGTCTCATCATATTTAAAAAATTTATTTTGGTGGACCAGGGTAGAAAAACACTCAATTTCCTAGAACGAATTTTACTGTGTTGAATTGCAGTTCACTCTTCTTACTTTCATTCTGATTCATATTCTAACTTCCTGTGGGGTGTGGCCAAATTAACTCAAATTCACTAGGGGATGCACACCGACATGAACATTTTGGCCAAAACCGATAACCGATAATTCTTTATATCTGTAAGCCGATAACCGATATATTGGCCGATGAATCTAAATGCAAATTTTTATATAATTTTTGAGAGCCTGATTACAAAAACAAATGTCTCACCATTAAAAGCCATGTCCCAAGCACACAATTATAATGTTCTCAATATATTTTTATGTAGCCTATATGACAGACTTGTGCTGTACATGTTGCACATAACTGTATTTTCCTTTTTGAAGTGATTTCAATCATATTTCAAGCAATTCAAAACTGATCATTGCGATCAGTTCGCATCTGAAGGAAATAATCAATTATTGATCGGCTTTAAAAGGTGCCATCGAATTGAAAATTGAATTTACCTCGGCATAGTTGAATAACAAGAGTTCAGTACATGGAAATGACATACAGTGAGTCTCAAACTCCATTGTTTCCTCCTTCTTATATAAATCTCATTTGTTTAAAAGACCTCAGAAGAACAGGCGAATCTCAACATAACACAGACTGTTACGTAACAGTCGGGGAGTACGCCCCCAATATTTGCATATGCCAGCCCATGATCGAGGCATTACACAAGGGCAGCCAGTATTAACGTCTGGATGTGCACAGCTGAATCATCAGACTAGGTAAGCAAACAAGGACAATAGCGAAAAATGGCAGATGGAGCGATAATAACTGACATGATCCATAATATCATGATATTTTAGTGATATTTGTAAATTGTCTTTCTAAATGTTTCGTTAGCATGTTGCTAATGTACTGTTAAATGTGGTTAAAGTTACCATTGTTTCTTACTGTATTCATGGAGACAAGAGAGCCGTCGCTATTTTCATTTTTAAACACTTGCAGTCTGTATAATGCATAAACACAACTTCACAATCTCTCCAACAGTATAGCATTAGCCGTTAGCAATGGAGCACTATCAAACTCATTCAGAATCAAATGTAAACATCCAAATAAATACCATACTTACGCGATTAGACATGCTGTATGACGAACACTTTGTAAAGATCCATTTTGAGGGTTATATTAGCTGCGTGAACTTTGTTTATGCAGTGACAGAGTCGAGAGCTCGGGAGGGGGCGGAGAGCGCGAGCAATTAAAGGGGCCGTAGCCTGAATCTGCGCATTTCTAATTATGCCTTAAAACAGGCAGTTAAAAAAATTAATTAAAATAAATCTATGGGGTATTTTGAGCTGAAACTTCACAGACACATTCAGGGGACACCTTAGACTTATATTACATCTTGTAAAAAAACGTTCGATGGCACCTTTAATATACTGGCCAAATTTTCTTATCGGGCCGATAACAATGACATTAAAAATGAACATATATCGGCCGATAGCAATATTGTGGGTGATATATCATGCATCCCTAAAATTCACACTCATGAAATTAAAGGGAATCATTTTTTTTTAAATTCTGAATGTCACACAACCCTGCTAGGCTAGGAGAGAAACTGTTTTGCCTTCAACTGTTCCTACTTTAACACGTCACTTTTTGTCTCCCCTGCAGGTTCTACTGGGACTTGATAATGCTCATCATGATGATGGGGAATCTTATTATCATTCCTGTGGGAATTACCTTCTTTTCCGAGCAAACCACCACCACCTGGCTCGTCTTCAATGTGGCGTCGGACACCATATTCCTGGTGGACCTGGTCATGAACTTCCGAACAGGAATTGTGAACGAGGAGAGCTCGGAGATCATCTTGGACCCAAAGGTCATTAAGATGAACTATCTGAAGAGTTGGTTCGTGGTAGACTTCCTATCCTCCATCCCAGTGGATTATATCTTTCTAATAGTGGAGAAAGGCTTCGATTCGGAGGTCTACAAGACGGCCCGAGCGCTGCGTATCGTACGCTTCACCAAAATCCTCAGCTTGCTCCGTCTTCTCAGGCTTTCACGCCTCATCAGATACATCCACCAGTGGGAGGAGGTGAGGGGACAGTGTGTGTGTGAGTGTGTGTGTGAACGAACTATGACGCAGATGGCCTTTAGTAACACGTCTTGACTTTGTTAGCTTCCAATATGAACAAGATGTTAGTTGATGCACATTTGTGTGCGTGTTTTAGATGCATTTGACCCAAGGTGCTTTGAGCTCAGGTGTTGTTCTGCAGCATGCAGCTCTCTCCGAGACCTCTGACGCACACTCTAGAGAGGTGGAGAGACTTATTTGAGGGTTAAGGTAAGCATATCTGCCGCTTAGCCCTCGGCAACACCTCAAGATCTGCACTGGGGAGCGAGAGCGGGAAGAGGAGCCGGCCTCTTCAACGCTGCAAGAGCAGCTGAGCAAAACTATTAACTGCCTCAGTATTCATACTAGAGTACTTCACTCCCACTACTGTCTGAGGCACCCCAAGCTAAAATACAAAGCATTAATCTTGCGTATGCGGTATGCAAGCCCTCCCCAACTGGACCAGTTTCACAAGAGCGTTGTTGCACTGTAAGGTCAATTTCATCAGAAAAACACTGCATGTTTCTGCTTCCCACCTGCTATTATCCCTAGCCAATTGTACAGTAAATTACAGCTTATGTTATGAAAGTTAACCCAACTCAGACAACCCTTTTTTTGTCATTGAAGGTTTGTTGCATGATAAAAAAGATTGAAACCATCAGATATGGTTAACTGATTTTGCTAGGTAAAAAAAAAAAAATGCAACATCAGGGGTTTCAAGGAGTTTTTAGAAGCTACGAAGGAGAAGAAAGAGTTCTCTCCTTGCCAGTTCATCTTCCTCTTCAGCTGGCAGACGCCCAAGCCAGGACAAGTAGAGAGCAGAGTCGACGCTTTCTGATCTTACCTAATTGAAATACAGATGTACCTCTCAGGAAGAGTAAAACAAACTAATGCGACAGACAGTAATCAGGGTTGATTCATTACTATTGTGTTCTGCTGCCCATCTACCGTAGTATTAGCTAAGACAGTGACTCCATTAACATTTTTGTCTACGCTTATGCAGAGAGCGCTCTACAAACAAAGTAGAAGGACATCCAGTGTTAAAAACATCTAGTGGTAAAAACATTGCCTAAAACTCACCATCATGATGGTGTTGTGTGGAATTCCCATCTATGTGGCAATGGCAAGATTTCTGCAAAATGATATGATTCTTGCTCATTTTGCGACACTTTCAATATAAACCGTAGAGGAAAGGCCCGTTCACACCAAGAATGGTAACTATAAATGGTAACTATATTAGCGCCGTCTACACCAGCAGACGATATCATTCTGATTATTCTGTTTATACTATACTGTTGCAAATTTGTCAACTACGTTGGTTAAAGATATCATGCATGTGATGGAGTTTCTTTTGATGAATCCGTTTGAGATTGAATTAATGCTATAAATTACGGACATGGCATCTGAGGACTAATTCTCATTTTCTCAGTTATTTTGCTTCATTTCCAGATTCAATCATAGGCCCGTTCTTATGTACTAGAGCACATACACACATGCACACTCTTCAAAAACAGTGCTTTAAATCACTTGACAAACTAAAAGACGTAAATTACATTTGTGTATATATTCGAAATAAAAGATATTCATTGTACCAAAGTCCCTTTAAGACAAGTCAATTCACACAGCGGCCATCTTTGAAATGCCTCTGGGGTATGCAAGTGCAGCTCCTATCTCTTTAATTGAGGAAACATCAAATTCTCCAAAGCTGTTTGCCAAGCTTTCGATTCAATTTCATATTTGAAATCACCAATGAAAAACGCTCGGATCATGACAAAAAACTGCATTTTTCAGGCTGGATCAAGCTAATGTGCATGCGCAGTCCTAAGCACGTCTCAGGATCTTAGGAAGCACACGTTTGACTGTTTCTATACGGCCACTGCAGTGATGCAATGACTTTACCGATTTTTTGGTAAAGTGATTGGCTCTTATTAGGAAGGCGGGACTTATTCCGCCATATTACCAATAGAGTGCTCCAGGGATGACGTGTTTTTGTAGGCCAACCCGGAAGTTAGTGGCGCACAGGTTCCCTCGATCGAAAGCCTATTAATTTTTCCCATAGACTTTTGGAAAATCGCAGAAAATAAGCTCTGTGTTTAACAAAGGCTTATGACACTTACACGTTTTGTCTATCAAGATAATCTTTACAAGTTAACACAATATTTATACATTTTGAAGCATAAATAAAGTGGTCAGATATAAAAAGCTAACAGTAGGCTATAAACGGACTACAGCACACCATGGTCGCGGATCAACGTCGTCACCACCAAGCTTCCTCAAACTTTATTTAGAAAACAAGTTTATTTAAAAACATGCTCGCTGATTATGATCTGCACTGTGTGTGAATACTCATCCACTTTTTCATGAGAATGCTGTCCAAATGTCCCGTTTGTCGTGATGACGTCTAAAGTCCCCGCCAAAGGAAGTAGTCCGTTTTAGCAACTTGTTAGCAACCGCCGTTTTTAAGACATAAAGGTTTAAAAAAATCACAAGCAGGTTATAACTGGTGTGTTTTATGTCATAGATCAAAACGTGAAAATATTTAGAGGCTTTGTTAATCACAGACCTTATTTCAGGCGATTTAGCAAAAACCCGTTCAAAAAACCCATTGACTTCGGAGCGATGGAACCGGAAGTCCTAAAATGCTAACTCGCTTCCGGGTTTTGCCTACAAAAATGTGTCATCCCTGAGGTACTCTATTGCACTTTCTCCCATTCGAAACAATACGAGTGACGCATCTTGTGTTATTCTATAGTCTTTGATTGTACTGAATGTCAGCTTGCTTATTTTGCTCAAGATAATGATTTATTGAGTTCACGCGTCATACAAACAAGAAACTATGCTTCTAACCACAGCTCGAGAACTGCCTTTCCAACCACACAACTTTGCGATGCTGTTTGCGAATGATCGTTGGAACTATTGTTTCAGGGACCACCGATTTGTTGAACTATGCTGATAAAGACGGAACTTGAGACCATAATGATGCTTTCGTGAAATGCACCCCAGAAAGTGATTCCAACAATAATGTTTCTCTGCTGTTATCGTTATAGCTGTGGTGTGAACTCAGCTATTCTTTAATATTGAGAATGATTTTATTGAGAACTATATCTTTATTGTTATCTTTATAGTAGGGCTGTCAATAGATAATAGATAAGATAGATAAAATATACCCTAAACCAACACTTATCGTGACATTAAACATACGCCATGTTAATTGTATCATCATTTGCTATATCCAGCAAAGTAAACCATTAAATTAAAGGGTGATTCTTACAAAACTTTAAGTCAGATTGTGAATATTAAAAGGTTAGTAAAATTTCTGTCATTAATCACTCACCCTCATGTCATTTCACACCCGTAAGACTTTCGTTCATCTTCGGAACACAAAGATATTTTGATGAAATCAGAAAGGTTTTTCATCCCCACTGAAAGCAACGAAATTACCACATTCAAGGTCTAGAAAAGTAGTAAAAACATTGTTAAAATAGTCAATTAACCTTTTAATAGCACACCTCTGCTCAAACAGCCACATGCTTTGAGGTATTGATGTCTAAGCTCTAATAGTCTGTGCCAAAGTTTAATACTTAAGGTTAAGCATGTGTTCTAAACCTTAATTTGACCCTATAAAGCCTCTAAATAAAGTAGCAATCCAGAACCACAGGCTAAACCTGGCCAGAGGCTTGGCTTTACCAAGCACTTATTTACGGCATTCCCGGAAGCATCCACATTATACACACCATTTCCCCTCTCTCATGCTGCACTGATGCATTCTGGGAAATGACTATCAGCCCTGTCTCACTCTCTTTTTTTTCTGACCTCTCCCTGCTATGTAAGGCAATAAATAACAATAAGGTGCTACTTGCATATTAAAATCTATATATATTGCACATCACATGCATATTATTTCCAAACTCAGGCAGCCATAAACCTCCCCCACCCTCTTCCATTCCCTTCTCAGAGAGATTTTTTGATTGTCAGGGAGGAGCGTGTGTTTATTCCCGACCTTGGGTTGCGCTGCTGGCACATGCTGTGATTCTGGGGTTCGCTATCTCTGTCTAAATCCTGCCGTGAGCAGGTTTGTGCGCTATATACCACACCGTACATGCCTCTGTGGATTTACCGCCATGTTGAATGAAGTCACGCTACCCTGATCAGCTCAAACACAGCTGTGACGTGAGTTAGCGCGTGGATCACGATGCTGCAGTGTGACATGGTGCAGAGTCAAAATGAGCTTTAATGAAACCTGGAGTGTGAATCAAGAGGCCGCCGCAGAGCAGACGTGATGTTCAGTAGAGCCTGAAGGGTTTACGGAAAATGTAGATTATATTGGGTTGCTCATGCACATGCAATCTTGCATATGCAATCATCCTTATGCATATATGCACGTCTATGCAGTTTGCTTCCCTCTCTATCCCTGTTTCATTTCCTTACCCACTTAATTTTCTTCCTATTATCTAGCATTGTTTCTTTTTGTTTTCACTTAACCCTGCTTTATCACCCTTTTACTTCCTGTCTCTCACTTGCTCTGTGTCTGCTCCTCTCTTTCTCTCTCCATTTCCTCTGATGAGACACCTAAATAGAGGGGGAGGGGATATTCATGTAGAATAGTGCACATACATCCTATGGAGATGGTTCCCTGTGTAAATCTATACATGGTTAAATTGTTGAATCGAACTGAATGGGATTTACACAGTACAATTTACACAGAAATTCATTTTGCTTGTGTTTCCTGAATAAGGGCTAATTGATCAGAATTCCTAACATAGTTTGCTATATAACTGGTTTCTAAGAACTGGTTATATAGCTCAGCTATGTTCAGACAGACACTGCATGGATCTTTCTGTTTTGATTTAGAATATATATATATATATATATATATATATATATATATATATATATATATATATATATATATATATATATATATATATATCCCTTAAAACTAATCTTTTTTTCACTAAAATTACATATTTAAAAGGTTTTTTCCTTGAAAAAAAAAATCTTCATATGGTATACAGTATGTGGTTTTATGAATATGCAAATTAGCCTCACCTCCACTCACTCACTCCAGTTCAGAGATCCACTCATTGACGTGATTGGTTACAAGGTAATTTGTGACGACAGAAATGCCAGCGATTTCAAACCGTGTTTTTGAAACTGTCTTTAGATCACAAGGAGAAAATACTCAGAAATGGTGATGACTTATAAATTTGCACATGGTTCATGTTAAAGCATATTAAAAACAACACATAAACATCATCAAAAACTTGATTTTCACCACAGGGGGACTTTAATTTTTTAGTAGTGGTCGGTAATATTTTTGAAAGAAGTCTCTTATTTTCACCTAGGCTGCATTTATTTGATCAAAAAACACAGTAAAAACAGTATATTGTGAAATATTATTACAATTTAAAATAACTTTTTTTTCTATTTTAATACATTTTAAAATGTAATTTATTTCTGCAATGGCAAAACTGTATTTTCAGCATCATTACTCCAGTCTTCAGTGTCACATGACCCTTCAGAAAATCTTGTTGCTTTTGAATGGTAGCGTATTGTGTAAATTAAGTTTGTGTGTGTGTGTGTAAGAGTGATGTGTAAATTGTATCACGCGATCAAGAGTGTTCTTTTCCCTCGAATATCATCACGTCTGTGATTCTGCTGCAGATAGGCCTAATCACAATCACTTTCATATTCAGAACAACACGATTTTAAGTGTGATATTGTTTAACACAGCAGTTAAACTCAACCAATAATGACCGGAAACTAGTTCACAACCATTAGGAATCTTCTTAAAGAGTGGCTAATACATCCACTGAGACAAAACAACATGTTATAGAAGCTCCTCTTTGGGATCATCATTCTTGCTTCATAATCTGTTTCTGAAATGCTCTATAAAGCTCTTTTAATGCTATTTGGATTGGGACAGAGATGAACAAGCAGAGAAAGAATAGAAATAATACGAGGCAATGGAGAAAAGCAGGAGGGATTGAACATTCAGTGTGATGTTGGGAAAAGAGAGGCAAAATCAACAGACTAGGGTGGGGAGATAAGTGAGTGCTTGAATCCCCAAGTCAACGAGGGTCACATCTGTCCATTTGCTCTCACCAGCATTTTGTCTGCTCTGTGGAGGCCTGATGGTGTATGTGTGTGTGTATCAGTGTAGAACCCACAGCAAAACACAGCTGTTCCCTCTCAGTGCCCAGCGCAGGTAACTTTACCAGCTAAAATGCATTCATCTTTAAGCAAGTGAAACATTTAAAGGGAATGTATTATGGAAAACAGGATTTCTTTGCTCTTCTGGAATAAAAGTATGAAAGGAGGTTTTCTTGCATCAGAGTGCAAGCAACTACAACTCTAAAATGTAACACTTGCAAATTATTTTTTTTAAAATGACTTTAAATTAATATACTTTTTTTCATATTTAATCCAAAGAAGTGTAACAATGCCATAACTGTTGGCAGCAAGAACAAAAATTTGAGGGGCAATTGGTAATATGTTACTGTGTTCTGAACATTTCCATACTCAGTTCATAATACAGTCCACCCCAACTAAGATGCATAATCAAAAGACATTTTGGTCTTGATGTCACAACCATGAGCACATTAACAAATGATTTGTCACATTTGCATATCAATGCATATTCAGTATTTTCAAGATTGGCCCATCCTGATAAACAACAGTGTTATATTTGCCAGTATTCAAAGTTTTGCCAAGCATAACAGGGGTTTTTACATATAGAAGTCTTATGGCGCTTTTCCACTGCATGGCACGGTTCGGTACGGAAAGGTATGGCTCGCTTAAATAGGACCACCTCAGTTGAGGTTCCAAGCGAGCCGTACCGATACTAAATGTGATGTGTAAACACTGCAGATCACTGATTGGTCAGAGAGAATTGTCACTACCAGCATCATTGGATTTGAAACACGTGACACCAAACATGCTAGATTTAAATAGTCAGCAACAGCCACCGCAGTATCATTGGTTCACGGGACTTTTTTTTAAAGGTGCCATCGAATTGAAAATTGAATTTATCTTGGCATAGTTGAATAACAAGAGTTCAGTACATGCAAATGACATACAGTGAGTCTCAAACTCCATTGTTTCCTCCTTCTTATATAAATCTGATTTGTTTAAAAGACCTCCGAAGAACAGGCGAATCTCAACATAACACAGACTGTTACGTAACAGTCGGGATCATTAATATGTACGCCCCAATATTTGCATATGCCAGCCCATGATCGAGGCATTACACAAGGGCAGCCAGTATTAACGTCTGGATGTGCACAGCTGAATCATCAGACTAGGTAAGCAAGCAAGGACAATAGCGAAAAATGGCAGATGGAGCGATAATAACTGACATGATCCATGATATCATGATATTTTTAGTGATATTTGTAAATTGTCTTTCTAAATGTTTCGTTAGCATGTTGCTAATGTACTGTTCAATGTGGTTAAAGTTACCATCGTTTCTTACTGTATTCACAGAGACATTTATAGTATCAAATAAACATGAATGAACATGAGAAGGAATGTTGTTTCAAACGCGGAAAGATGTCAGTACACACCATTTTTCAAGTTCAAGTCCACCGAGGTTAATCTTCTAACTCCTGACTGCTTTGTCGTACAAAATGCCGGATTCGGCATTATGATTGGTTAGACCGCTTATCAATCAAACTCCCGGTGAAGGGTCGTTCGAAAAGTTCCATGAATGTTTAAAATTCTTCATTGAACCACTTTTTTGATAAAGAACCTTTATTTTTAAGAGCGTACTCAAAAAGTGCAGAATTAACCGTAAATACCTGAAGTGATCATACCTTAATTTCTTTTAATGGGGGTTGCACATAAACCACATTATCTGTCTGTGGAAACCAAATAGGTCACATCCAACAGAATATAGTGAACATCAGTCAAATGACATGTCCCCTTTAAGCATGTCTCAACCTGGGAGAAATTCAAGCAGAATGATTCATCAGTGAGTAAATCGATATAAATGGAGAAAATCAGACCCACATACTGAGCTCATTTAGCACAGTAGGGGGGCAGAGAGGTACTTAATGACGCCAATGTTAGTAAACTAGTCTGGAGACGAGGTTATCCAAAAAGCCCCAATTTCACCTGCAGGTTTTTCTTTTTAGGACAGTGAGAATCCTGGGGGACATTGTGCAAGTCTCACCTTGGGCTGTGCCCTTGAAGAAAGCCTCAGAAATCTGGAATTAAAGGGTTAGTTCACCCAAAAATCCCAAAGATCCAGAAAAGTAGTAAAGACATTGTGCATGGTCTTAACTACGTAAACTGTGTAGGAGAATGTCAGGGGAGAGACAAATTTGTCAAATAAAGTCACTTTTTTTTCTCTTTTTTTTTTTGCACACAAAAAGTATTCTCGTCGCTTCATAACATTAAGGTTGAACCACTGTAGTCACGTCAACTATTTTAACAATGTCTTTACCACTTTTCTGAAATTTTAATTATGGTAATTATACGTTTCTATATAGGGGATAAAAAAAAAAAAAACTCTTGGATTTCATCAAAAATATCTTAATTTGTGTTCTGAAGACAAATGAAAGTCTTATGGGTTTGGAACAACATGAGGGTGAGTTGACAGAATTTTAATTTTTGTGTGAACTAACCCTTTAAAGGTGGAATATGTACGAATTTTGCAGTAAAATATCCAAAAACCACTAGGCCTGTGTTATATATTTTGTTCACTTGAGTACTTACAATATCCCAAATGTTTCCAACTATTTGTAAATCTTGAAAATTGCAAGGTAACACCAAAGACGCTTTAATATTTATGTTTTAATAGGCAAGGGAACAACTGTTTTGATTTATGGACAGAAAACTAATTATTGTTATATAGCTCAACACGTTTAGCCTTATTGTTTAAATCTAATTTTCTTGATTTTTTGCGAGTACCATGCTTTACCATGCCTCAAAGAAAAACACTATTTTGTCAAGTAGCTAACATAGCATAATAAGATGCAGCTTTATTTTTAGTAACAGTAATACAGCATTTTCTCCATCATACAATACGTTTTAAAATTAATTCCATGGCATTTATCAACACAAGCCATCCAGCATTTAATATGATAGTCTTACAAGCAGTGTGCAACAAATATCTCACAGCAGCCGCCGAGTGAACGCACAGAGTAACGTTACAACATAATTTTCAACACACTCAAATGTATCTAATATGATAAACAGAGCTGTGTTACCTCATACTCATGACCGGAAAAATGGAAGCGGTGTCGGTGACTGTGGCATAATAAAAGTTCTGCTGCTCGCTCCAGCGGCCTCGTTCAGCTCCCACAACACTCGGTCCTGCTCTGCTTAACACTACAGTAACTTTAATAATCACATCCATGAACATGATTTCTTCCCGAGTCCTATCCCTATTCTTTTCCACTGGCCGTTGAGGTGAAGACCACACGTCCCAAGATTCCGCGCTCAAACTTGGCATCATCAAGCTAGAGCGAACTCTAGTGGACAGAAAATATTACATATTGCACTTTAATGCGTCGTTCACACCAGACGCGAATGAAGCGGTAAGCGTGAGTGATTTACATGTTAAGTCAATGCAAAGACACGAAATGACATCCTGCGGCGTGATTCGCGCGAATGAAGCGGCACGAATTGAGCGATTCGGGCGTTTGACGCGCTTAACGCGTGATTCGCGCGAATCGTGCAAGTTGAAAAATCTGAACTGTGGCGAATTTCCGTGCCGCGTTAACCAATCAGGAGCTTGCTCTAGTAGTGACGTGACGTAGCGAGCTGAGGCAGAAATTCGAAACAATGGAGGACAAAATCATCGTCGCTGTACATTTTCATACATTTATAGAAACAGAAATAAAAAGGATCGTGTTTGAAAGAAAGTGAGTGAGGAGGTCGGACAATCTGATAAGTTGTAAAAAACGTTCTTTACTCAATTTGAGCTATATATATATATATATATATATATATATATATATATATATATATATATATATATATATATATACATATTAAGACTACAAGCCAACTAAAGACGACCAATTGAGCTTATTCGCTGTAATTTACAATTATTTCCCCACTGACAAGTTGTGTTTATTCAGAGGAAGTGTGCAGAAAGCAGTGGGAGAGTCTGGAACACATAAAGGAGCGGGAGAGCCCCTCTCATGACGCAAATTTGCGTCTGTTGTGAAGGGATTTTCACCCGCGAATGAAGCGAGTAAACTCAAAATGGTCAAGCGTCCAACTACGCGCGAATAGCGTGATTTATTCGCGCAAGTCGCGTCTGGTGTGAACGCAGCATAAGGAATCAAAGATCAGTTAATTAATTAAAAAACAGAACAGTAAATAAACAGACATTTTTAAATCTATTTATAAAATTAATGTTTAAATGCTTAGTAAAATGTAACAAAAAAATATTTTTTAAAACTTACAAATAAATAGACATGTTTAAAAACTGTACATTTAATTCATGTCTAAATTATTAGTTAAATTTAACATTAAAATAATACATTAATAACTTAATCAATAATGAAAACATAATAAAAAACCTTTTATATAAGAATTATTATTTGAACAAAAATACTAAAAAAATAAAAATAAATAGTAAAAACAATTTAATTTTTACATTTTTAAACTGTATAAATGAATTTAGTTTATTTATACAAACTGTTAAAGGCTCTTAAATTCCCCAGAAAATAATTTAGACTTTTCTCTCAGTTTATATAAACTTATAGATTTGTATTCAACACCGAACACTCCTTTAATTCTGAATTTAATTCATTTAAAAGTATGTTTGTTTGGCGACTGTCTAGGTGCTTGGCACCTCAGGAATACACAGTGCATTCAAATGTCACATTCAACGGGTCAATACTGTCCTTTCTAAAACAAAAGGTCACCAAATCCCAGAGTAAATGTTGCTCCTGAAAAGCAGCTACATCACTTGGGACTCAGGAACAGTGGGATGGTTCCTATGTTGTTCTCAGGTTAGTCAGACACTGTTTTGTCATCCACCTGTGTGTTTTCCAAAGCACCTGTGTCTGTTTCTGATGACTCATCCTTTCTCCACATATGTCCCGCCCCTGCGTGGCACACGGGTGTCAAGAGGCTATGCTGGTGAGAGAGTTAATGCTAGGTGAGGGCAGGTGAGGATATTACGCGTTTGCTTCCTCAGCGAGATTTTGCGTCTGTGCCAGGTATTATAAACCGAAGCACAAACAGTTCAGTCACACCTTCAAGATGCAAGAGCAGGATGGCTTCTACCACCAGTCATTCCCTGAACACAGCTAAGTGAGATTGAGCTGGTTATCTTGACAGCAAGAGTTATTTCCTCAGATTTGGCCAGATAATACGACGCAATTGTTCATATTTGGTTGTGAGTTCCTTGAGGACAAATAAAACAGCCTACTCTGTAAAAAAGTCAGCACGAAATGGAAGTTGTGATATACTTTTCTTCCCTATTGTGACATATATCAGAGTAAAAAGGCTCCTTGAACAAGAAAAATTGTAGGGCGAGACTTGATATTTAGGGCCCGAGGACCCTATTGTAATTGCTCAGTCAATTCTTCTTCTTCTCCGAAATGAATCGCATTTTTGAGGGCCTAAACCTGCTCAAAAACTCATGAAACTTTGCACACACGTCAGAAGTGGTGAAAATGTACGTCTGATATGGGTTTCAGAATTAGGTGTGCCAAAATGGCTTGATAGCACCACCTACAAAATTTCAATTAAGTGCCTTTCGTGCTACGTTTCACATACAACTATGAAATTCGCCTAATAACTACAAAAAAGTCCCTGGGTGCAAAATCTGAAAACCCAACAGGAAGTGAGATATTTTGAGTTTTCTCAGCAAAATTTTTGCAGTTTTTGCCATTTCCAGACATTGTACTTTAATAAACTCCTCCTAGAGCTTTAATCAGATCAACTTCATACTTGGTCAGTCTAATCTAAAGGCTTTTGTGACATTAAATTGCGAAGATCTAGAGTTTTCGCTGAAGGGCGTGTCCGTGGCGGCCTGACAAAATTCAATGTTTTGCCATGAAAGAGGAAGTTGTTGTAACTCGGGAATACAATGTCGGATCTGCCCCAAACTTCCCGTTTTATTAGAGTGCAGACCTGAAGACATCTACATGGCAATTTTCAGCTACAGTCATAGCGCCATCTACGGGCAACAGGAAATGACACGTTTTACACTGTGATTAACTCCTCTTAGAGATTTAACCAGAACAACATCATATTTGGTCAATCTAATCTAAAGGACTTTGCGATGTTAAATTGCAAAGATCTTGGGTTTTCGTTGGAGGGCGTGTCCGTGGCGACTGACAAAATCTGATGTTTCGCCATGAACGATGAAGCTGTTGTAACTCAGGCATACAGTGTCCGATCTGCCCCAAACTTCACATGTGTGATAAGAGTCCTGGTCTGAAGACATCTATATGACAATGTTCAGTTAGTCATAGTGCCCCCTGCTGACAACAGGACATGGCATGCTTTACATTGTAATTAACTCTCAGAAACACATTTCAGTATGCCACAAAGTACCAAACATGCCAGAAATGCATTAAATCATGCAACACTTGGCAAAGTGCTAAAGTAAGCTGTTGTAACTCAGGCATACAATGTCTGATCTGCTCCAAACTTCACATGTTTGATAATAATCCTGGCCTAATGACATCTACATGGCAACATTCAGTTACGGTCAAAGCCCCACCTGTTGGCAGCAGGAAGTGTGGCACTTTGAAATGACTTTGCCATAATTATCCTGTATTTATTCGCTTACATGCAAGTTGCCCACTGTTCAGTTGCCAACGGGTGGCGGTGACCCTGGGTTCGAGGGCCCTTTCATTGCTGCTTGCAGCTTTAGTGACAATTTGGAATTGATTGGATGGTTGTGGTTTGCTATTGGTGGATCTCATGTGAGTCCCGCCTTCGTGTCAGTAAACACGTCATCAGAGAAGAGAAGAGATGTTGCTGCAAGAGGGAGAAGGGAAGTTATTTTGGTTAAAGATTACAAGAATACATGAATTAAAAAAAAAAATAATAAAGATGTGCACAGATAAATCATTTACAGTATAATTAAAGGTGCCCTAGAATCAAAATTTGAATTTACCTTGGCATAGTTTAATAACAAGAGTTCAGTACATGGAAATGACATACAGTGAGTCTCAAACTCCATTGCTTCTTCTTTCTTATGTAAATCTCATTTGTTTAAAAGACTTCCGGAAAACACGCGGATCTCAACATAACACAGACTGTTACGTAACAGTCGGGGTGTACGCCCCCAATATTTGCATATGCCAGCCCATGTTTGAGCATTAGACAAGGAAAGGCAGTATTAACGTCTGGATCTATGCACAGACAAGGTAAGCAAGCAAGAACAACAGCGAAAAATGGCAGATGGAGCAATAATAACTGACATGATCCATGATAGCATGATATTTTTAGTGATATTTGTAAATTGTCTTTCTAAATGTTTCATTAGCATGTTGCTAATGTACTGTTAAATGTGGTTAAAGTTACCATCGTTTCTTACTGTATTCACGGAGACAAGAAAGCCGTCGATATTTTCATTTTTAAACACTTGCAGTCTGTATAATGCATAAACACAACTTTATTCTTTATATATCTCTCCAACAGTGTAGCATTAGCCATTAGCCACGGAGCATAGCCTCAAACTCATAGAGAATCAAATGTAAACATCCAAATAAATACTTTACTCACATGATTCGATGTATGCACACAGCATGCATGACAAACATCTTGTAAAGATCCATTTGAGGGTTATATTAGCTGTGTGAACTTTGTAAATGTGCTGTAATATAGTCGAGAGCTCGTGTGGCAGGGAGCACGCGATTTAAAGGGGCGGCGCGCTGAAAAAAATCAGTGTATAGTTAATGATGCCCCAAAATGGGCAGTTAAAAAAATTAATTTAAAAAAATCTATGGGGCATTTTGAGCTGAAACTTCACAGACACATTCAGGAGACACCTTAGACTTATATTACATCTTGTGAAAAAGCATTCTTGGGCACCTTTAATAGTGCAATATTCCATAAAAAAAAAGAGGTCAAATTTGATGTCATAGTGACTTTAACGATAAGTTCCCTTACTATATACAGTGAAAAACTGTAATAGATCTAATAGGATATTTCATTTAATTTTATGGTAAAATACTGTTAACTGTACAGTTTTGGATAATTCTGGGACTATTGACATTCCCAGAATTCCCTGTTACACCCGTTAGATTTTTTAATTATTATAATTTAAATCATTATGTTTAAAGTTAGTTGTTTTGTTATTAGTTATATACATTAGGGTTTTGTGTTACTTTTGCTATATTATATCAGTTAATGAAACATATGTTATTCTACTGTAAAAATAAGTTCAATCTGTAAAACCTAAAATGTTGCTTCCATATTTATTTTTTGGCAACCACAGTTGCTGTTTTGGTAACACTTTACCATAAGGTTCATTAGTTAACATGAACTAATAATAAACTGCACTTCTATAGAATTTATTAATCTTTGTTAATGTTAATTTCAACATTTACTAATACATTATTAAAATCTTGTTAACATTAGTTAATGCACTGTGAACTAACATGAACAAACAATAAACAACTGTATTTTCTTTAACTAACGTTAATGAAGATTAGTAAACTCAGTAACAAATGTATTGCTCATGATTAGTTCATGTTAGTTAATACATTAACTAATGTTTAACTAATGAACCTTACTGTAAAGTGTTACCGCTGTTTACTGTCAATTTTACAGATTTTACAGTGCAGGAAACTACCATTATGGGAGCGTTGATTTTTTTGTTTTCTGTTTTATGATTGCGTTAGTGTTTAACTTGCATTGTGTTAAAATCAAAATGAAAAGTTATTCCCGACCCATTTTACTTATGTACCTGTAATCTGCTTTTCCATTCCTATTTATAAATAATTACACCCAAATAGCATAAAGAGAGTCTAAAAATGGCATCCAATGAGTCAAGGTGAAATTTCAGATATGCAAATGGAAGGTTAAAGTGGCGCTCCTAATTGGCTAAAGCATTGTTTCTGTAGATGGTTGCTTACACAAGCCTCTTGAGCCACTGAATATCCTCATCACTCTGCGCGTGCGTGCATGCGTGTGTGAAAGCTGTCTGCCTTCCTCAGCGGGCTAAAAGCTCTCATCACGCGGAGAGTATATGTGACTGGCTGTTTGGACATGACAGATCTCTTTAGCAGGAAATCTGCTTTAATGGTTTGGATGTCTAATGCAGTCCTGAGAATATGATCAATGTCTGTGGATAAGATTCATTTTGTAATGACAATGTACACTTGTATTAATATGGTATTATATAAGGTATGATAGGATTATGACTATATGTTTATTCATATTCTACAGACCTCTTGACTTCCGTATCCACTGAATTTCGGATAGAAACGTCCGGGTCATATTCAAGTCAAGGATTATTAAGATGCAATATAACATTTTAACAGAAAGAAACAAAAAACAAAAACAATTTAGCATCAATATAAAGTGATATTTTAAAATGATATATCAAAATCACATTTTAGCATTGTACTTATTTATAATCGCATTATTTATTTGATTTTTTTATGATTTTGAGGTGAAATATGACTGATATTTCTTCAGTTAGACCTGTTTATATCAAAGAAATAACAAAATCCGAAATCACAATTGTGCACAATCCACATAATCTATAGAAAAATGTATTAATTTATGATTTATTTATAAGTATATTTTTATTTATTGTCTTGTTAATACATTTTAGCTGTCATTTGAGGTCAGGGTGTTCCTTCCAGGGTGTTTTGGGCACGTACAGTAGATCTTAAACCTCTTAAAGTTAAATTGCTAATAAATATTTCCTCTTCAAATCCTGCTAATTAGGATTATATGTGGAGATCAGTAGTCATAATTTGAGAAGATAAATCCCAAGGACCATGTTGTTTTTTGTCCTGTTCACTTTTATTCTTGCTCTTTAAACTCATGTGTCTTTGCTTAATTAGATTTCTCAAGAGGCTCACTTTGTCCGGGCATGCTAATGCAATTTCTCCCCTCTTCCTCTCAATTAACAATTAATCTTTGCCCAAAACTGGCCCGCGTTGCACTGTACGGAAGAGCAGGCAAACATCGGCACCGCAGCTCGCAGGAGGATAAACAAGAACTAGTCGTTCCTTCGCTCGTTGCCCGTGGGCACCAGCCGCCCATCGCCCCCAAAGGAGGGATGCTGGGAAAACCATACACAGAGAGTGATGCTGAATCAATCTCTTACCCAAAGCAAATTATTACACTGCTGCTTCATTCTCCAGTGAATTTAGAGCAACTCTGGCAGATTAAAACTATTTGCACAAACATGGTTTTGCCCTCAGTGTTCAATGTCTCACGCTCTGTCTCTTTCAGTCTCTGTCCTCCGTCTTGTGTGTGTTTGTGCACACATGTATATCTGATAGCGCCTGACACACTCTAATCACACAGATGCTTATGCTTCATGGTTTTACTGCAGATCAGCGTAGATGTTAATGCACAGATTAGATGTACAATAACATCAATTCATCGAGTGTTACACATGCAGTGAACCTGATGCTTCATAACCTGCATTTCATTTTGCTGCACACAAAATGATGGGATAAGAACAGAGTTTCACTGGGAAACTGCATAAACCTGCATACATACTTTTTATAATTATTATATTAAGTACATAAATAAACAGAAAAAATACTCAATCCAAAAATATATATATATAATTGCAGTATAGTTCAGTTTAAACACACACATATATAGGCCTATATTTATTAAAGATGCACCGATACTAAATTTCTCTGCCAATATCGATGAAATGAAATCAGCTAATGCTGATATCGATAGTTTTGGTACACTATAATATTAGAGGTATATATAGCTAACTAAAGGAACTGTGAATGTTGGAAAACATTCCAGAGGTTAATGCAACGTTATGTGACATTGTTCATAAGCTGCTTTATTGACATCTGTCCACGGTTGAAACACAGATTAAGTGATTACATGATACATTTCGGTAAGATGGACTGTATCTTTCAACATACCTTTTGATGTTCATGCATGTTTTTCGAGATATATAACCTGTATTAATGTGGAAGAAAACTGGGGTGCTACAGCGATCTGTCATGTCACATTTGAGAGCATCAAAATGGCATTTATTGTTTGAATTTCATGATAAAATGGACAGAATTTGAAAACTGAGACTTTGTTTCTTATCAGAAGTAAGAAAGCACAAAGCTCTTTGCGATTATTGGATGGGAGGCGCTACAAATAATGTTCAGTGTAGCAAAAAAACAAACAACAACAAAAAAACGGAGACCTGGCAACCCTGGTTTTAACTATGGGTGATTTATAGGGTCAAATAGGGTCTGCTTTAACATCGCTATTTTTAACTGTTACACATAGCATATATATATATATATATATATATATATATATATATATATATATATATATATATATATATATATATATATATATACAGTACAGTCCAAAAGTTTGGAACCACTAAGATTTTTAATGTTTTTAAAAGAAGTTTCGTCTGCTCACCAAGGCTACATTTATTTAATTAAAAATACAGTAAAAAACAGTAATATTGTGAAATATTATTACAATTTAAAATAACTGTGTACTATTTAAATATATTTGACAAAGTAATTTATTCCTGTGATGCAAAGCTGAATTTTGAGCATCGTTACTCCAGTCTTCAGTGTCACATGATCCTTCAGAAATCATTCTAATATGCTGATTTGCTGCTCAATAAACATTTATGATTATTTTCAATGTTGAAAACAGTTGTGTACTTTTTTTTTTTTTTTCAGGATTCCTTGATGAATAGAAAGTTCAAAAGAACAGCATTTATCTGAAATACAAAGCTTCTGTAGCATTTACACTACCGTTCAAAAGTTTGGGGTCAGTAAGAATTTTTTTTTTTTTTTTTTTTAAAGAAATTAAAGAAATGAATACTTTTATTCAGCAAGGATGCATTAAATCAATCAAAAGTGGCAGTAAAGACATTTATAATGTTACAAAAGATTAGATTTTAGATAAACACTGTTCTTTTGAACTTTTTATTCATCAAATAATCCTGAAAAAAAATATTGTACACAAATATTTTGTACAATTGTACACATTAAATGTTTCTTGAGCAGCAGATCAGCATATTAGAATGATTTCTGAAGGATCATGTGACACTGAAGACTGGAGTAATGATGCTGAAAATTCAGCTTTGCCATCACAGGAATAAATTACTTTGTGAAATATATTCAAATAGAAAACAGTTATTTTAAATTGTAATAATATTTCACAATATTACTGTTTTTACTGTATTTTTAATTAAATAAATGTAGCCTTGGTGAGCAGACGAAACTTCTTTTAAAAACATTAAAAATCTTAGTGGTTCCAAACTTTTGGACTGTACTGTATGTATATATATATACATACAGTACACACACACACACACACAATTTTGTTATTTTCATATATAAATATAATTTATATAAATATGTAATATTTTATTGACATATATATTTTAATTGGAAAAGCATGATTTTTGTCTTATCACTTGGAAGTGTAATAGTACGTCTCTCTTCAACAAACTGCATGCTTTGTTACACTCCTAATGATAAAAACAAGGAAAGACCACAGCAGTCTTTTTTATGCCATTGGTTAAATCCCCATCGGCAGCAGATGTGGATTCTGATCCAATAATTCATTAACTACCTCCTTGGCTATAAGATTGCTAGATTATTTTCACCTGAGGTATTTTTGTAAAGATGCTCCTATTCTAGATCCAATTATTAAAGAATATCCCCTGCTTCATCTTGCACTGCACCACTCTTTGTGCCAGTGGGGATGGACTTGGACGCTTCCATTTTTGGAAACCCAACTATTTCTCACACCACTGCTTTTTAACACAACATGAGATTTGTCTGTGTTCCGTGACATTTAAAAAGCACCAACTGGGGTTCTTTTAGTCGAAGGAACAGCCTGCTGGGGCTTTAGGTCTTTAGTTATACTTCACTACCTTAAAGCACTTACCCACTTGGTACAGAACATATGGTACAGAAATGCTGACTCACCCAAAAGCCCATTTTTTCCAAGCAATGCCCCCTGTAGACATAGCAAAAAACTGCAGCAGTAAAAGTTCAGTAAGGTGACTGCATTGTTTATGGTGAGTTAAGGACACTGTGTGAGTTATCTATTTGAGCACATGGAGTTACAGTCCCAAGGGAATAATTGTTGTCTTCATTACTAAAGCAGATTAAATAAAATGAAGAGAAAAGAGTGTTATTCTGCACTGACATTGAGATTTTTTTTGAAAGCTGACTTTGTCAGAGAGCTTTTAGTTTACACAGAGCAGCATTAACACACATTGACGTTCCATCTGCAAGACCACTCTGGATAATGAAGAAGGAACATGGACTATTTAAGACTGATAATTCCACAGATTAGCCTAATCTGTTTTATTTTCTGTAGCTGTGGCCATGTGTACACTAGACATGGACTGGTGGGTGGACATAAGTCCCGCTGCCACAAACCTGCACACTAGGGAACCATGTGAAACACCAACCCAAAAATTACTCCAAGACATGTTTTAACTCTGTCAGTGAATGCTTTGAGTTTGTACATCATGACTTAAAGTCATTATGAAGCAATTTTTGCAACCCATTTTACTTCAATAATGTTGAGTACACTATACTGTTCGAAAGTTTTTTCCAGATTTAAAAAAGAAATTAATATGGGTGCAATAAATTGATCAAAAGTGATAGTAAATATGGAAGTTTGTTTCCGCCATGAAATAATAATAAAAAAAAGTGTGTTATAAAGTCAGAATTGCGTGATATAAAGTCAGAATTTCACGTTATAAACTCGCAACTGCAAGAAAAATGTGAGAATTGCGAGATATAAACTCACAATTCTGACTTTTTTCTCAGAATTGTGAGATATGAACTCGGAATTGCGTGATATAATGTCCAATTGTGAGGGAAAACAAGGATAGTGAGTTTATATCTCACAATACTGAGAAAAAGTCAGAATTGCGAGATATAAACCTGCAATTCTGATTTTTTCTCAGAATTGTGAGATATAAACTCACAATTAATAAGATGTAATTGCAAGTTTATATCATGCAATTCTGATTTTATAACTTGCAATTGTGAGTTTATTTCTCGCAAATCTGAGAAAAAAGTCAGAATTGCAAGAAAAAAAATCAGAATTGTGAGTTATAAATTCAGAATTGCGTAATAAAAACATAGTTGCGAGAAAAAAGTCAGAATTGTGAGATAAAAAGTCGCAATTATTTTTAAAAATTTTTATTTAGTGGCGGAAACAAGCTTCCATACAGTAAAGACCTTTATACTACTACAAAATATTTCCATTGCAAATAAATTTTATTTTATTCATTAAAGAATCCTGAAAAAAGTATGATGGTTCCCACAAAAAAATATTAAGATAAATAAAATAAAAAATTCACCTTTGTTATCACAGGAATAAATGACATTTTGAAATATATCAAAATAGAAAAGAGTTATTTTACATCATAACAATATTAATGTTTTTTTTCCTGTATTTTTGTATATTCAACAACAAAACAGCAAAACATTTAGAGGAATTAATCAGGAATTGATCGAATCAAAAGTCAACCATGGATGACTCCTCCCTTCCTTAAACACAGCCAACACTCATTGGTTAAAACTTATGCGGCCTTGATGATGTCACCTGAAAAGGAAAGTAATTTAGGATCGGAGAGCTAGTTATTTTGATGAAAACAAAACATTTTTTATACTTTTGAATAATATGCACCAATGACTCGTGTATAAGATGTGTATTAAGTAAAAATGGTCAATAATGATTTTATTTTAAAGCTTTAAGCACATTCAGGAAGTTGATAACCTCCACCATCCTTAAATTAAACGCCCTCTGACCAAAGACACACCCTCCAAAGACAACAAACTTGAACATTCTGATTAGGCAGAGAGTTGACTTTACATTTTCTGATTGGCTATATGATTCTTTTTTTATAGAGCGTATAGCTGTCACTAAGAGAAATGTGTTTTTTTCAGGATTGCCTATTTCAGTGATTTATATCAGGTAGCCTACATTTTATATGTGATACTGATATTCTCCTCAAAATTGCTAAAAGCAGTAAAAGTAATGGATTAATTGATCAGTAGTCTTGATCTGGCACCACAAAGCAAAGAGATTCATTAACAGATGCAAATTGGATTGGGTCTCAGATTCTGAATGAGTAATGTCACAGCACAAAATGTTTTGGTGCGCTAATGGCTTGTTGCCAGGTTAATGTACTGAGACATGTCTTTTGATGTGAAGGAATGAGTTACATTTGTCACAGATTTTCTCCTCATCTGTACTGCATGTATATTCTCATGGGGAGCTTCCAATTACCAATATTTACTGTAGCTGAAAGGAATCTTTTTTTTTAAGAAGTTGGTAATTTATACCCCTAATATTAATGTGCTAACCGTGCTAATGTGCTAAAGTCCATGAAGCGTGCTGGCAAGCTAACGCAAGTTTGTTCTATAACTGAACTAAAATTGGAGTAATCATTCTAGAATTAAATGGATCTTCACTCTAGTAGCACGATTAGGTGGAGTCGGGCCAAAACAAAATGAAATTGTGCAGGGAAACGTGAGAAAAATTGCACAGTCGTCATTGAATATCCGCTCAAATCCTGCAGATGTCATAATACTGAAGAAGGTTTTCTACGACAGTGTATATGCATACTTCAAATGCTAAAACTAAATCAATCACACTTTCATTTCGATGCTATTGGTAATGATAATGGGTTGGTGATGATGACATAGATGACAGCATTAGAAAAGGAAGCCCAAGGGGAAATAATTCTTATGCATGTTCATGAAAAGCCCAAGCTTAATATCTCTGCTGGATTTTTGCACTGAGACCAAGAGCTGTTAAGTAATGCAGAAAGACATGTGATGGAGAGAACGACACTAAAAACAGGACAGATGCTCTTCAGAGAAAGAGGGTAGAAAATTCAAATCCTCCTTTAAGAAGTCTTTGCAGTGTTACACTCTCAGGAGAAATTAAGCCTCTTTATTTGCCCGCTTTCATGTTTGTGCATTTTTCTTTCATGGCTTGTCGTCCAGACATGAATTTACAGATCTTGGGAATTTGTTATAATCATTTGCTGCTGCATTCCGCTTCCACTCTGAAACGATTAACTAAAGCAGACAACATAAAAATGAAAAACAACTTCAATTCCAATAACGATTCTTTTAGTAGTTTTGAGGAACCACATCCTCACTAACTGGTCTAATACTTTTTTTTATTTATTTATTTATTTATAAAAAGCAAAGAACCCAAATTAAAGTCAAATTAAGCAAGTCAAGAACTGCTGAATTAGTGAGTTAAAGAACATGAGTTTAAGACTGATTCATGAATCATTTGTGATTGATTTATTATAACGAACCTTAAGAGTCATTCAGTCATTCACAGTATCTCCTACACTTAAAGGTGCCATCGAACGTTTTTTTACAAGATGTAATATAAGTCTAAGGTGTCCCCTGAATGTGTCTGTGAAGTTTCAGCTCAAAATACCCCATAGATTTTTTTAAATAATTTTTTTAACTGCCTATTTTGGGGCATCATTAACTATGCACCGATTCATGCTGCTGGCCCTTTAATTGCTCGCGCTCTCCGCCCCCCCCAGAGCTCTCTACTCTATCGTTGCATAAACAAAGTTTACACAGCTAATATAACCCTCAAAATGGATCTTTACAAAGTGTTCGTCATGCAGCATGTCTAATCGCGTAAGTATTGTATTTATTTGGATGTTTACATTTGATTCTGAATGAGTTTGAGGCTATGCTCTGTGGCTAACGGCTAATGCTACACTGTTGGAGAGATTTATAAAGAATGAAGTTGTGTTTATGCATTATACAGACTGCAAGTGTTTAATAATGAAAATAGCGACGGCTCTTGTCTCCGTGAATACAGTAAGAAACGATGGTAACTTTAAACACATTTAACAGTACATTAGCAACATGCTAACGAAACATTTAGAAAGACAGTTTACAAATATCACTAAAAATATCATGTTATCATGGATCATGTCAGTTGTTATTGCTCCATCTGCCATTTTCGCTGTTGTTCTTGCTTGCTTACCTAGTCTGATGATTCAGCTGTGCACAGATCCAGACGTTAATACTGGCTGCCCTTGTGTAATCCCTTTCATAATGTTGGGAACATGGGCTGGCATATGCAAATATTGGGGGCGTACACCCCGACTGTTACGTAACAGTGTTATGTTGAGATTCGCCTGTTCTTCGGAGGTCTTTTAAACAAATTAGATTTATATAAGAAGGAGGAAACAATGATGTTTGAGACTCACTGTATGTCATTTCCATGTACTGAACTCTTGTTATTTAACTATGCTGAGGTAAATTCAATTTTCAATTCGATGGCACCTTTAAAAATAAAGGTTATTTATTGGCATCTATAGTTCCATTAAGGTCCTTTAACATCCATGGAAACTTTCCATTGCAAAAAAATTTTTAAAACGTTCTTCACACTGAGAAAAGAGTGCTAGATACAGTTCTACTTCTTTGGGTAACCAAAAATCATGCATCATGAATCTATGCATCACTGCATCACTACATTGAGGGTGAGTAAATTATGACAGAATTTTTATTTTTGGGTGAACTATCCCTTTTAAGTTGTCTGCTTATCTATTTCTCAGAGGAAAAAAGGCCACAGATATCTCACATGCATCTTTAGAGTTTCAGATCTGATCGCACACCAAATTCTGCAATCAAAAGTCAGAGATCTCAATAAGAACTAAAATATTTCTCATCAAATTCTTGCAAAGCCGGCTCAGAATTCTGTAACCTCACCACTGCGGATACACTTCCATGATCTTTCTGCATTATTCGCCGCTCTCTATCATGTCCTAATCCGGCCAGACTGCAGTCTCAGTACACATGAACGTTGCCAAATTGCTGCCAAGTCTTTCTATCCACCCTCTTTTTCTCTCTATCTGTTCCCATCACTCTATATTTCATTTGCTCATTTAGCAGATGACCTTCAACAGTGGACAGAAGCACACTGGACTACTTCCTAATGAACTGTCATTCTTTTCAGAATGTACTAACCCTGTAGCCACTGCTGCATCTCCTTCTTTCATCTGCGCTCTCTCTCTCTCTCTCTCTCTCTCTCTCCCTTCACTGACTGCTTGCCTTCCTTTCTCACCACACCTTTGGCATATAAACATCATGCTCAGACAGTATGAACCAGGATCTACAGATGAGTTCAGTCTGAGAGTTATATGGGGATGAATGGACTTCATTCCTTCCTTCCTCCCACTTCTGTTCCTTCCACACAACAGACTTCCTCCTTCACACCACACTGGCTCTAGTGCTACGCTAGTTATGACAACTAGAGTGACTGATTTGTTTAACCATTTTGAGAAAATAAAGGCTCTATCTATCCATCTATCCATCCATTCCATCCAGCATACTGGAATGAAAGATCATGTGACACTGAAGACTGGAGTAATGGCTGCTGAAAATTCAGCTTTGCCATCACAGGAATAAATTACATTTTAATATATATATATATATATATATATATATATATATATATATATATATATATATATATATAATTATACATTATATAAATTGTAATAATATTCCACAATATTACTGTTTTTACTACACTTTGATTATTATTGACACTTTTGATTATTAAATGTTTGTTATCACAACATTTTTTCTTTTGTCAAATGAACTTAATTAATGTGGTTCAGATAACATAATATTTTGAGTTTCTGTTGAATAAACCAATCGCCTTCATTGTATTAACTCAAATTTTTAATTTCAATGAATTCAAAATTTTAAGGCAACCAGGTAACTTACTTTTTTAAGTTAAACCAACAATTCTTTTTTTACAGTGTATATATTTGATCAAATAATTGCAGATATTTGCTTGATAACCGTAAGAGAATGTGACATACCTCTGAATGAAAAAGAATATTCAAGCGGGACATCATGTAGAACGGGAAATAATTGGATGGAAACATCTGAGGGTAGGATATTACTGGTTAATGTCATTTTTCCTTATCCACATGGCCTTCGGATGATGTCTGAAAGAATATATTTACAAGATGAGTGCATAATTGCCACCATAATGATTACCAGTAGATTATATAATTTATGTTTCCACACATGCCTGCATGTTTGAAATTCTGAAGCTAAATATGTCACATGAGATCAAGAATCCTTTTAAATATGGAAGTAAGAACAGTACTGGCCCAAAGACACCAGAGAGAAAGAGAGCAAGAGATGTCAGCCATTTTTAAATCAATGTGCTTTTAGGCGCTCTGCTGGTATTACACCGAGACCAATCTGTCATTGGAACAGGACAGTGTGTATGTGTGCGAGATACAGTATCTGCATGCATTTCTCTCTCTCTCGCTGTGTGTGTGGTACAGCACTCCCATTGGAATGAATAAGCCAGCATGGCTAAATATGGTCCCTTAGATTAAAGACAGTGTTAGAGGTTAATTAAGTTTTTTTCCTTTAAAACTCTGAATGGATTAGTTAGTTGTAAAACTACACTGACCGCCCGTCCCGAGATCTAGCTAATCAAAATTTCAGCCTTGTGCTTGCTTTGAATTTTGTCATCCCGCATTGAGAGCTGCTGTGATTTGATGCGACTGTGTTTGAAACCTTTGAGTCTGGGTGCTCTCTGTCAATTGTGCTGCAAGAACGAAAAAAAAGTTTCTTGATCACAGACTTGATTATACTAAGAGATCAGACAGCTCTGGCAGTCTCAGATGCTTTTTTTAGCTATGAGGACAGTCGAACCCCCAAAACATAAGAACAGAGCGGAGCAACATTTTTAGTCTCTTACAGAAGTCTGTTTGAGATAGAGACATCACTGAAACATTAGACTGTCACTCAGATCTCACGGCAATGGAAAGATTTATATGCGAATTCAGCCCATCTTTCGTGACTGTCGTTACATTATTGCTACCACCAAAATGTCACTATAGATGATGGGCCTGATACATTTCAATTTGTTTAGGCCTCTAAAAGTTTATTTGACAGCAATATCTTGACAGGTTTATTATCTTTATCTAACATGTTTTATGACATACAGCTTGTACTCAACCAGAATAGATGTGTCAACAAAAAGGGTAGATAACAAAGTTTGTGCATGACCTATTGAAATGCACCAGCATATTATTAACAAATTATTAAATGGATGTTTTTGTGATTTGTGACATTTGTGACAAACATTAAATAATGTTTCATTAAATCAATGTACTTCAGAATATTGTTATATTATACATATTTATTAACACACACACACACTATATATATATATATATAACAACATCCTGTGGTTAACCTGTATCTCATGTTTTCAAATGACCAATGATATAAATAATTTAATATATGTACTTGCTGAAATGTCAAACCTGTAAGATGATCGTACCAGGTCATCATTTCACATCAAACATCACACACTGTTATATTTGCCTGAAGGCAATGTTTTACAGGAACTATCTAAGGTGACACCCTCCCCGTGTGCTGAAGGGAATGAATTTCCTATTACGACCCACATGAGGATGTTCATTTGTGTGAATGATCACAGACGTGCTGAGCGATGTTGTCTGGGATCAGGAGTTTGGCATTTGAATCATGGGAGATCAACTATCTGACACAACCATTAACTGTGGCCTTGATCAATAATTTAACTCTGGTAATTTAGGCTCTATAATTAGGGATAGTGGATGGTGTCTTGGCTGCTTTCTAGGTTGTGGCTATTGTAGTGATGTTGCCAGATGGAAATAACAGGCAATAAGTGTCTCTTTCTTAGTCTCTCCATCTCATATGGGCACCTCAGAGTCAAACCCACTCGATTCAAGGTGTATTCCCTGAAATCAAATGCACAAAGTAAATTTATATTGTTTTAAATATATTTTACTGGTAAACAAGACAAAAATACTTATTTAGGCAACACACTCATCTGTTTGAGATTTCGGGCTAATTGGCTTTTCATTACTTGTTTTTTTTTTTTCAGACTAGTGGACAGTAGGGTTGTCACGGTACCAAACTTTCAGTAGTAGGTACCAATACCAGTAAAATTTTGTGGTTCCCTATACCAATTTTGATATCAGAGCAATTGAATTAATTACTTGAATTTTGGTACTTGATCAATTGAATTAATGTTTTGTTTCGTCCATTGGTTATCACAGTCAGTCATCGCAGTTAACGTTTCAATCGTGCATTTAAATATGGTTGTCAATCCAGAAACTTTGCAGTGTACTTTATATAAATAGGGCTTTAAATCAGTGCGTCAGGTCTTAAAGTGACAGCAGCCTAATATACCTGCCGTCAAATTATGAGAATATCTAAATGCCAGTTTCTCCTCGATGTCAAAATTGTGGCCAGTGAAAATGCTGAGTGGCTAGTAACTCTGGAAAACCACTAGCCACAGTGGATGGTGAGCAAAAAAGTTAACGTCAAGCCCTTATTATAAACAGAAAGCAAGAGATTTATAATCACTAAGGCTATCAATCTCTAGAGTACAAGCTCACTGAATTCTGTACTCTCACAACAATGAATCTCTTAGTTACACTGTGTTTACACGTTGATGGTTATAATAAAAGGATTCTGCGTATTCTGACTAACTTACTGACTAGCACCTCTGATAGGCCATTGCGTTCATGCATTCAACAGATATGTCTACAATGGTCAATGCTTGTAAAAACATGCTGTAAAAAGAAACCTTTGATGCTCAGAGAGTGCTCAAACAAGTAAGAATGAGAGCGTTTGAAAGCAGCGTCTATCAACAAATACTGAACATACCCGCTACTCTGTGCTATAGGTATGGCAGAAATGTATTAGTACCGACTGGTTTTGGTAGTACCGGTACATTTGACAACCCTAATAGAAAGAAAACATGCAAAATACATTTTTATTTTATTGCAATTATCTATTTGCATCTGTAGACTTCAGTTACAATACATGTATCAAAGGCTGTTTTGTCAAAATTAGTTTTTTTTCGAGTAGGAAAGTAGCACTTTCTTGCACTTAACTTTACAGTTTTATTCCCATCTATATTCTGAAGTTTTTTTTACAGAGGGCTATCTTCATATATCATTGGCCTGATTTTATACAACATTCTATTCCTTAAAACATGGTGATTTTTCCCCCTGGCTGTTGACAGTATTTTCTGATTTCTGTTCTGGGAGTGTATGCAAATTCGTTTCTATTTATTTAAATAATGGCTCACTTGCATATTTAAACTTGTAATTAAAAAAAAGCACTATGAGTATGTTAACATATGTTCCGCTACCTCATCTTCAAGTCTGTTTCCTGCAGTTCCTTTATCATTATTTTCTATATGCAATGTCCATGTAACTATATTTTTCCTTGCTTTAAGAAAGACTGCTAATCAATGTAAATATTGGCAAATAAATAAATCATGCACTGTATTTTGGCCACTATATTGGACTTGCAGTATATGAAGAATTTAATCGATCCAGCTTTCCTGCATTTTTAATGGATTATATTGTTCATGTTGAAGATGTACAGAATGATACATCAATGAAAGCGGGAAGCTTGAGCAAGATCTACCTAGTTTAATGTTACACGTGTAACAAATGAACTGAGCAGAGTCCAGATATTTGATATAAATATATCAAAAAGGAAAGCTGTGCATAGAATTTAGGCCTCCAAGCCATAGTAAACAGATTTTATACATACATATATGAATATATAAATATATATGTACATATACATTGAAAATCGCGTTCCAGGACGGGGTGGGTGTCCCCCTCGGTTGAAATTGCGTTCTGGGGTTTGGGGGGTGGGGGGGTGGGGGGTTGAAGGGGGTTTGTATGTGGTACATGGTGAAATGCTGTTTTAACAGAAGCTAGCAGTTTGTGTTGTTGTTTTGTTCTATGTTCTTATGTTACATCCAAGAATCGATTGCCTCTACCCTCAGACCATAAATAAGTTCTGTTTGGCATTGAAATATGAGGACTTGGGCATGATAGGTTTCAGCGTTTGTTTTAGCAACCTTCCACACAAGGCTGGTTTTAAAATATCATACAATGTAAGCTGCTAATGTAACATGGGCCTCTTGTCTCGTAATTATTGATGGGTTTGTAAAGTATCTGTTCTAATTCTCTCCTTTGAAAGTCATACAATATAAAATACAAAACCCTTAAAATAAAAATTGACACTATATACTTTTTTAAATCTAAACAATTTTTTTTTTTTTTTTTTTTAATAATAAAGAAAGAGAGAGATTTTGAATCGTATGTACGTTTTGTCAGCGTTTTGAACTATTTTGACTGATAGAGGAGATAGTAAGAAGAAACCAGAAGTGAATTAAGAGAGCTGTTCTGTGCCTTGTTCAGGCCTCAGTGTGCCACAGCTCAGATTAAAAGAGCAGAGGAGTTGAGGTTATCACGCTTCTGAGACTAAAATAGACCCACTGCAGCCCAGACCGGCCCAGCCCAGACCGAGCTGTGACATGCAGGGAGGATGCGCCACTTAGGGCACGTAAAGATGGAGAGATCAGGCAGCAAAAATCGTTCCTCACTGTCATTTCTGTTCCACATCAGCACTCATTCCAGACCATAACACCAAGCCCAGCATGTGTTTTTACACCCTTCATGAGAGTCCATATTCCTTCACAGTACTGAAACAAACCAATGAAGAGAATGGAAAAATATCAGAAAGAAACTTGACTTTTACATCTGAAGAAATTCAAGTAGTGCTTGCATACACAAAAGTCACTTTAAAATTAAAATCATATTAAATCAAGTTTTTAATGCATTGTTATGCAGCTGCTAAGGTGTAGCGGGTGCATGTTAGGGGATTGCTGCAGTATGTGGTTGCTGATAAGTTGCTAGGGCATTGCTATGTGTTTGCTATGGTTGCTAGAGCATTGCTACATGGTTTCTTATGTGTTATTGGTGATCCACAGACATTACTATGCTGTTGCTAGGGAGTACAGGGTGGTTGTTAGGGCATTGCTATATGGTTGCTAGGTTATATCGGTTGGTTACATTGCTAAGTGGTTGCTAGAGCATATCTATGCAGTTCCTAGGTTGGTCAAAGTGGTTGCTAGGGCATTGCTACATGGTTTATTAGATGTAGGTGGCCCTAGCACATTACTATGCAGTTGCTAGGGAGTTTAGGTTATTTGCTAGGGCATTGCTAAATGGTTTCTAAGATATTCTGGTTGATTACATTGGTTGCTATTGTGTTCTGGTTAGTAGGGCATTGCTACATTGTTTCTTAGGTGTTTTGGTTCTAGGGCATTACTATGCAGTTGCTAGGGAGTTCAAGATATGCAGTTGCTAGGGTGATCCACATGTGTGCTAGGGTGTTTTGTGTGATTGCTAGGGTGTTCTAGTTGCTAGGGCATTGCTATATTGTTTCTTCTGTGTTTGGTTGGTTCTAGGGCATTACTAAATAGTTGCTAGGGAGTTCAGGGAGGCTGCTACGGTATTGCTATGCAGTTGCTTTGGTGTTCTGGTTGCTAGGGCATTGCTACATTGTTTCTTCTGTGTTTGGTTGGTTCTAGGGCATTACTATGCAGTTGCTAGGGAGTTTAGGGAGGCTGCTGAGGCATTGCCATGCAATTGCTAGGGTGGTCCACATGGGTGCTAGGGTGTTTTGGTTGCTAGGGCATTGCTACATTGTTTCTTCTGTGTTTGTTTGGTTCTAGGGCATTACTAAATAGTTGCTAGGGAGTTCAGGGAGGCTGCTAAGGCATTGCTATGCAGTTGCTATGGTGTTCTGGTTGCTATGGCATTGCTACATTGTTTCTCCTGTGTTTGGTTGGTTCTAGGGCATTACTAAATAGTTGCTAGGGAGTTCAGGGAGGCTGCTAAGGCATTGCTATGCAGTTGCTATGGTGTTCTGGTTGCTAGGGCATTGCTACATTGTTTCTTAAGGCCTGTACACACCGGGTCGAATATCGCACGCGTTTATCGCCAGCGTTTTTCAAGACGTTTTTTGTGTTAATTTCCCAAGCGATTTTCACTGGCGATGCACTGAGTGAATGTGCAAATTCACTCCCGGACAGTATGTGGCGCTGGTGCTTAACGGTAGTGCAAATAAACATATTTATGATATTAAGTTAAAGAAGATAAAAATGCAGATAATAAATGGCATATATATGACATATTCAAGATTGTAGTCAGAAACGGTAGTGCAAATAAACATATTTATGAAACAGACATTCGGAACTATATTTCTTAAATGTAAATGAAAAAAAAAAAGGTAAAAATACAGAAATAACACACATCTATTGGTGTGGCCAAGAAGTGGCAGAGCACCCATAGTGTGCGTCTCAATCAGCTCCCTAGTTCACTAGTCAGGGCACTGATCAGGGAGTCGGCCACATTTACACGGTATACTGATACACGACCTAGGAAGCTAGGGAGCTGTTTGAGACGCAGGGATAGTTTGTAGGGGTCTTCCTCGTCTACTTACTTTCTCTTCGTCATCTTGGTATCAATGTGTGCTCGGCAAGACCGTTTTGTGCTTGAGCGCCACCAAGTCGTGTTTTACTGTAACTTCAGCAGCTCCAGGCAACAAAAGCACCTCTCTCGTTGGTCGGCCAGTTTTTAATGCGGCGCGTCAAACCAAAAAAACAGAGTTTTTAAACAAAATGATGCTTTTACGCCTGCCGTTTTTTCCATGTCGATGTTCACACTCACACTGGCGCCCTTTGTTTAGTCATGAACGTTAAACGTCAGCGATAATCGCACGCGATATTCGTCCTGGTGTGTACAGGCCTTTAGGTGTTCTGGTTCTAGGGCATTACTATGCATTTGGTAGGGAATTCAAGGAGGCTGCTAAGGCATTGCTATGCAGTTGTTAGGATCGTCAACATGGATGCTAGGGTGTTTTGGATGGTTGATATGGTGTTCTGGTTGCTAGGTCATTGCTACATTGTTTCTTACAATAGGTGTTCTGGTTGGTTCTAGGGCATTACTATGCAGTTGCTAGAGAGTTCAGGGAGGTTGCTAAGGCATTGCTATGCAGTTGCTAGGGTGGTCCACATGGGTGCTAGGTTGTTTTGGGAGGTTGCTATGGTGTTCTGGTTGCTAGGGCATTGCTACATTGTTTCTTATGTGTTCTGGTTCTAGGGCATTACTATGCAGTTTCTAGGGAGTTCAGGGAGGTTGCTAAGGCATTGCTATGCAGTTGCTAGGGTGGTCCACATGGGTGCTAGGTTGTTTTGGGAGGTTGCTATGGTGTTCCGGTTGCTAGGGCATTGCTACATTGTTTTTTTATGTGTTCTGGTTCTAGGGCATTACTATGCAGTTTCTAGGGAGTTCAGGGTGGTTGCTAAGGCATTGCTATGCGGTTGCTCAGGGGTTCCACACAGGGCATTCTGGCTGGTTGCTGTAGTGTTCTTTTTGCTAGGGTTAGTTGCTTTGGGTTAGGGCTGGTTACTAATGATTTACACCACTAATGATTGTTTCCAAACAAGGTAGATACTACAACATGCTGTGATGTCCAGTTTTTATTCTGGTTATATAATTCAAAAGAATAAAACAAAAAGAACATCTTTTTCAAAAGGCCTTAAATCACCACCAGCATGCTGTGGCTTACAGGAAAACCCACTAATGGATAAGAGATTAAAGATGTCTGTTCCATGTGATTTAATCTCATTATTAGAGTCGAAAAAGATTTTATAAGATAAAGATATTTTGTCCAATTCCAAGTAACAAACATCAGAATGTCATAACAGTAAGAAGGCAAGCATGAAATGCACCACAGATGGAGAGACACGTGAGGGAACACGTTTGTTGTTTGTTCCTCCATTCTTAACCAAATGCGGAAGCCAGATTATGATGTTTACAAGTAGGCTTACTAAATATCCCATATCTTATCAAAGAGAATAAATCGCTCTGCCCTCTTCCCCTCACGCTCATCCGATACATTAAAATTCAGCAGGACGTCCCAGATTTCAGCACACTGAATCGTGATGCTCTGACAAGCCCTGATCTTTTGCGGACCTTTTCTGTGTTTCTGAAGAGAGAAAATGCATTTATTCTGTTGGTGAAAGACGCTGCAGCAAGATGACCTTTAGATCAGCTGCCTTCTCTCTTCACAAAGCTTTTGAACTTCAGTAATCGAAGTGTCAGATGTTTTTGTGCTCTGAGGTAAAACATAGCCGGCAGGGTTGAGTTGCTAAATCCTCCACACACACACACACACACACACACACACACACACACACACGGCAGCGAAGGAATGTTTTCATTGATCGTTACTTTGGCTTGAATTAATAATGTCTCTAGTCACTAAATAACATCAGGGACTCATCAGAGAAAACTGCCTCCATTAATGCCGGGTTCAGGCTACACGACATCAGCACGATTTTGGCACAATCCGATAGACGTAGGGTGTCGTGGTGATAGGGCGTTGGAATCGATTGCTTCATCTCATATAGTCTGCGGCACTTCACAATGTCACGACAGAAAGACTAGCATGTCGGGTTCTGTCACATCTGTTGACCAGTAAGCTCTTCCTTATACACAGCTTTCAAAAATGGAGAAACGAAAGAGAGATGATGGTATTGGTGCTGCTAGGTAGAATTATGCATTAGAGAAAAGGTTCATGGAGCTATGGCAACAATACTCCCGCCTTTATGTTGTTTCCTCGAAGGACTACAACGACATAATGAAAAAAGATAAACGCTGGCGAATGATATTGGAGGAGCTTCAGCAACCCTATGAATGCTGGAATTAGCATTAGGCTAGTACAACCATTATTTGTTTATGCTCTTGTTTAAGGAAGTCAGTTGCTAGTTCCGCCTTCTCAATGACATTCCGCACGTTGCTAAATACGGCAAGAAATGATTGGTCGGGAAGCAACGTGTAGTCTGACATGTTGTCCAAGACGCAACAAGAATTTAGGAGTCAAAAATCACATAATCTGACACATTGACTACAGTAACCCGTCCAGTCTGGACTGTTACGTTACATTTTTTTTTTACTAGGTCTGAGCTTAGTAAATTTTGTGTTCATGCATAAAAAAATTCACCCCCAAAATTTTTATTCTGCATCATTTACTTACCTTCATGTTGTTCCAGAGTGTAGGATGTTTCTATTTTTGTGGAGCACAAAATTATATTAAAATTCTGTATTTAAAAAAACAACAGTAAAATAAATGCTTCAAGTGAGTTTAGGCATCAAAATATTCTAATTTACAATATAAAAATGGATATTAATTTTGAGATTGCATTTAAAGGGTTAGTTCACCCAAAAATGAAAATTCTGTCATTAATTACTCACCTTCATGTCGTTCCACACCCGTAAGACCTTCATCTTCAAAACACAAATTAAGATATTTTTCATAAAAAAATCCAGTGAGGTATCGGTGAGGTGACATTTTTAAAACAGTTCATGTGACTACAGTGGTTCAACCTTAATATTATGTAGCAATGAGAATACTTTTTGTGCGCCAAAAAAAAATAAAACCCCACAAAATAATGACTTTATTCAACAATATCTAGTGATGGCCGATTTCAAAACACTGCTTCATGAAGCTTCGAAGCTTTACAAATGTGGTTCAGTGGTTCGGAGCGTGTATCAACCTGCCAAAGTCACGCCCCCCAGTGGTGAACCACTGAAATTTCAAAACACTTATGATGTAACGAAGACTCGTTTACTCAAATCACGTGACTTTGGTGGTTTGATATGCGCTCCGAACCACTGATTCAAAACAAAAGATTCATAAAGCTTCGAAGCTTCATGAAGCAGTGTTTTGAAATCGCTCATCCCTAGATATTGTTGAATAAAGTCATTATTTTGTTTTTTTGGTGCACAAAAAGTATTCTTGTCGCTTCATCATATTAAGTTTGAACCACTGAAGTCACATGAACTGTTTTAAATTCGTCTTTAGTAGCTTTCTGGGCATTGAAAGTGTTAATTGTCTTGCTGGCAATGCAGGCCTCACTGAGCCAGCGGATTTTATGAAAAATATCTTAATTTGTGTTCCGAAGATGAAAGGTCTTACGGGTGTGGAAAAACATGAGGGTGAGTAATTCATTTTTGGGTACTAACCCTTTAAGAGTGTACAGTAAATTAGTGCTTTGAGCATTAGATAATATAAATGTAAAAATAGGAAATGAGCATGCACAATTAAAATATCCAAAATCAACTGATACAATACATAAACTGTTGTGCATCCCTACAATTTCACTTTATTCATACGTCACATTTTCCTCTACTTCTTGTGCCGTTTTATTGTTCTTTAAAGCTGTGCTTTTCACTCCATTGGAATCTTCTCATCCATCACTATTCCCCCTCCCCACAATAAATCCCTCATCTTTTCTCTTTTTTCCATATTTTTTCACACATATTTCACTGAGAGAAGGCCACCCATCGATTCTCTTCTCTGTAAGACTGTCAGGTTGGTGTGAGTAGGACGTGAAAGTGCTAAATGGCTCTGTGATGGGCTGAATCAGAAGGTTTAATGACAGCCGGTGAGGCTGCGCTCAAAGCTCTGGCCCATTCTCTGTCACCCCACGGGGGTCCGGTTCACAGGCCCTAAAGCAGTGCAAAGAGGCTGATGTCATTTCCATGCGGCAGTTTGCCAGGCACACTGTAAAAAGCCTTCTTCCTCTGGAACAGTAAGAACCCCTCAAAGCAAACGCAGTGAGTCACATTTCCTCTTCTGCGCAAAACCCTTCCACTTCATTTAGCTTGTTAGGTTGTGTAAAGATTCTTAAACAAGATGCATCTTACCCTGAAATCAGTAAGCAAAACATGGCTGTATAATAGCGAACACATCAACATAATGTTAGACCACTAATATGATTCTTTAGTATTATTTAGCATATATATATATATATGTGTGTGTGTGTGTGTGTGTGTGTGTGTGTGTTTTGCAAACCTACTTCTGAATATGTTTTGGGGCCACTGTATTTAAAGTAACAGCACTAGATTTTTTTCGGGGAATAACAAAGGAAGGACATACCTGCAGCTATTTTTTCCTTTGTTACTTTCATGAGTCCAGTCATGGATTTTAATCCCAGCCAATTAGTCCTAGTTAATCCTTGATAACCTTTAATAGAGGTTATACACAAACACAATGTCAAATTAAAGTGACAAAAGCCATGACAGTACTGGATTAGATGATACATGCACTATAAGAAATGTCCAAATTATGAAGTATGCTTTTGTGCACGCAGTGTCTCTAAACAGAGCTGTTATAATGACACAGCTAATTCTGTTAGCATGAGTCTGCTTACTGTGAACTGACTAATAAACTCTTTAATGAGGATTACAGATTCACATGCGCAAATCTGATTGAGACAATCGGAATGTCTCTTTATCTTTATCACATACAAATCTCTCTCTATCTCTCCTTGTCCCGTGATATTTATTTTGCAACATAGGCTCATTGGAAAAACGTGCCTGGGACAGCATTTCTTATGTTTGCAATGCATGTGCAGTGCTGTAGCAGGTGAGCTACAGAGCAAGCTTACCATGTGTCACGTCTTTGGACTTTATGTTTGCATTTTCATTTGTCACATGTCTCCCTTTGTTCAGTTTCCCGCCACTTGTTTGTTTCCATGGTTACCTTCATTAGTTCATTTGTACCAGCTGTGTTTTGTAAATTAGGCCCTGTCCCAAATGGCAACCTAAACCCTCACGGTCTTCCTCTGAGTCCGCACTTTCACGACGTAATGCCGCTTTGACTGCCGGGTAAAGTCCTCTGCGTAGCTCACAGTCTTGCGGGCTCAGCAGAAGTGCGCGTTGAGGGCGCATAGCAGCCGCAAAGGGGGTGCTCATGAGCACCCTTCTTTAAGCTTAAATGACGAATAGGACACCCTACGGTCTTGTGGATTTAACAGACACGCGCCATTGTAAGTCCACAAGACCGAAAGTGCACATGAAGTGTGCCATTTGGGACAGGGCCTTAGTCTTGTTTGCTCCTATTTCCTTTGTATATAAGCCCTCAGTTTCAGTTCAGTCTTTGTCCTGTATTGATTATGTTATGTGGTGTTTGTTGTTATTTCCTGGTGATTTTCCTGTTCCTTGTTCCTAGTATTCCGTTAAATGTTATTGAAGATATCTCCTTCGTCGTGCATTGAATGCTACAACACCCACCGTGACACCATGTAAGAAAAGCCATACATTGGAGTTGGTTATTTGAGGAAAAAATGAAAATTTATTAGTTTATAAATAATGCGCTATGTAAAAGTGTTTTGAGGTCAAAGTATTGTGCAAAAAAACACGTAAAAATAAAAACGCAATAATCAATATTCTGCCCATGTAATCACAATTTGTGTGGAAAGGAATAAAAGTTGTTGTTTTACTGCCATTAGTGTTAATTTCAATGGTAAACTGCCATGATATACTGTAGAGTATATTTGAACTTATGCAAAACTGTAGCTAGAGGCACATTTTTTTCTAAGAGCCAAGATTGTTGTATTGTGATGTACAATATATAAGGATAAATTCTTCTGATACAATATTAGAATCCTCTAGTCTCTTGTCTGCCAAAACCTGTTTAGAGTCGAGCGTTAGCAAAGCTAATTCATTTATGATCACTCTTTTACACAATTCCCACCTTTTCTCCACTGTTTTGTTTTCAGTTTATGTTTAGGTGACGAATAGCACCCAGACAGCTGTCAAGGTCTCTCAGTATCCATCTATTACTGTGAAACATTAGCAATGCTAATAGGCTAACCGCTAACGTGTCTTCTTGTTAATCATGTTATTTATTTATTTTTGTTTTACTTTTTCTGACTTATTCTGGGGTCTTAAACGAGTCGTTAAACCCTTAGATGTTGTTGGCTTCAATTTGTGTGTGTGTGTGTCTGTGTGAGAGAGACAGAGCTGCCAATTTTGCGATTTTGTCGCTAGATTTAGCGACTTTCCCGCCCCTTTTGAGACTTTTTTTCAAAAGCCTAGCGACAAATTTAGCAACCTCTTGGACAAACCTTACCTAGATTCCATGACTCGCCCACTGATATATATTTATATTAATATAAATCAGTGAACTTGCCAGTATGACGTCATCTAGTGACATTTACCGACCAGTTTTAGGTACTTTCAGCTTAAAGCAATTGGCAACACTGGTGAGAGAGAGTTGCATTTTGTGTCAGTGTATTTGTGGTTAGCACTGCACTTGTCTGAATATGCACATAACATTTTTTGTGACTGTAGAGTGCATACTATACAAACAAGTATGCTCTATGTAAATTTACAAATGCTTGACTGATGTACTGCAAGTGTATGGTCTTGTACTCTAGTAGCCTTACTGTCAGCACTCAAGTTAGCATCATATGTATGTTCCATTAAACGTATAAACTTGCCAAAATTATCCAACTATAACTAACTTATCAGCAAGATTTTCTTAAATTTTGCTCTGGCATGACAGTAGTTGACCATAGTTCTAAACTAGTTCCCACTATGGCACCCCTTGTGGCAATATTAATAATGCAATACATACTGGGACTAAATTATGGCACATTTTAACACAAAGATGACATTTCTATCTGCCATCTTACATGAAAATTTTCACTGACCTTGTCACAGTGCATTCTGGGATTGAGCCATAATAGAATGGGTTGTCTCTGTATCTCAGTAAAACTGCACCTATTACAAAAACATTAAAATGACTAGTTAAATTGGTCAAAGTCAATGTTTACTCACATTATATAAAGAGTGAAGTACTTATAAAGTGTTCATTTTGGACCCCGGATGTGTATCTTTATGAGTGCGATTCTTCATATATAGATTCACACAGATATAGTCTGCGATGATATGGGTGTTTTAGCAGTGTGTGAGTGTACTAAGCATGCGTGCGTGTGAGATAGTGCTGGAATGGTGATGGGTCAGGGCACTGTGAAACATCAGGCCTCACAGTCGTTGGCTAATTTTAGCCCTGGTGCACTGTACACCGCTACAGTATCTCTCACACAGGCAGATTAATAGAGTTACAGAAGCCTCTACTGTATCACTGCTGTTGCCCGAGCCATTCCCAGAGACAGCGGTGGGAGGAGAGAAAGAAAGAGTGTGGAGATACAGAAAGAGGTCGAGAAGACGAATAGAGAGGAAAACAAGAGAAAGTATGGAGCTTGAGCAGCAGTTTTTGCAGTTCATTGGGTTCACATTGAAATAAAAATTGCTGTGATTAGCGAGATTTTCAGTAAAATGTGCAATGCAGTCTTACTGGGAAAAAAACATGAAAATGATGTTGTTTCTTGCATGTTTTGTGATACTTTCAAACTGAAATGTCCAGTAAGTGGTACTAAAAGTGCGTTTTTTTTTTTTTTTTATTACCAATTCGGCAACATTTTATTACATTGGTTGTTGAATGTATTTTACCAATATGTAAATTAAATGTCTGTTGAGTGGCACTTAAAGATTAACCACCTCATTTGAAAATCATCAATGTAAGTGAACATGACTGTTCCTAATGTTTCTACAACCCCAGACTGTAAAAGAAATGACATGACATTATTAACACATTAGAGCAATGTAGATGTTCTTACTGCGGTTCTAGTTTAATCAACAAAACGAACCTAGTATCACTATTATAAGTGACCCAATGTTTTACCTTTTATCTTTTTTTTTTTTGTTGATAATTTAAATATTTGGTTGTAGTTCCCTGTTGCAGTATCAATGGTTACCATAGTAAACGTATATAAGAGAAAGAAAGAATAAAAAATAAACAATGTTTTTGCACAAAGTTCTGTCATGAAACTCTCGATGGCACAGGCTGAGAGTTCCTTAAAGGGTTAGTTCACCCAAATATGAAAATAATGTCATTAATTACTCACCCTAATGTCGTTCTACACCCGTAAGACCTTCGTTCATCTTTCGAAGACAAATTAAGATATTGATGATGAAGCCTCTTCTATTGAGAGCAAAGCCATTCAAACTCTCAAGATCCATAAAGGGACTAAAAACATATTTGAAACAGTTCATGTGAGTTCAGTGGCTCTATCTTAATATTATAAAGCGACAAGAATACTTTTTGTGCGCCAAAAAAACAATATCTATATGGGCCGATTTCAAAACACTGCTTCAGAGCTTTACGAATCGAATCAGTGAATTGGAGCGACAAAGTCACGTGATTTCAGCAGTTTAGCCCTTTGATAGGAGATCCGAATCATTAATTCGAAACAAAAGATTCATAAAGCTCAGAAGCTTCATGAAGCAGTGTTTTGAAATCAGCCCATATAGATATTGTTGAAAAGTTATTTTGTTTTTTTGGCGCACAAAAAATATTCTCCACTGAATAGATAGAACCACTGAACTCGCATGAACAGTTTCAAATATGTTTTTAGTACCTTTATGGACCTTGAGAGTTTGAATGGCTTTGCTCTCAATAGAGGCCTCACTGAGTCATCGGATTTCATCAACAATATCTTAATTTGTGTTCGAAAGATGAATGAAGGTCTTACGGGTGTAGAATGACATGAGGGTGAGTAATTAATGACATTATTTTCATTTCGGGGTGAACTAACCCTTTAACTCAATCTGCTTACAATTACGTAATTCTCTATAGGGCACATCTGATTAGTCCCTGCTCTATCAGTAGCCAATGAGCTCGCTCAAATATTTGGTCAGCATTTGCTGTAGCCCTTGCAGCATGCTTTCAGAAACCCTCCACCTTCCCCAGCTCCACCTGTATAGATCTGCTACTAGGGTTACACTTTATTTTGATGGTCCTCTTTAGACTTTCTATTGACTATAAGTAACCATGCACTTACAGTACATGTCAACTAACCCTCATTGGAGTATTAGTAGTCTGTTAGGTTAGGGTTAGGTGTTAGGGTTTTGGTTAGTACAGGGGTATGTAAGCTCAGTCCTGGAGGGCCACTGTCCTGCAGAGTTTAGCTTTAACTTGCCTCAACACACCTCCCTGAAAGTTTCTAGTATGCCTAATTAGACCTTGATTAACTGGGTCAGGTGTGTTTAATTGGGGCTGGAGCTAAACTCTGCAGTGGCCCTCCAGGACTGAGTTTGGACACCCCTGGGTTAGTAGAATAAGTTGACACATAGTTGCAAAGTTAATTATAGTCAGTAGAATGTCTGATGGGGGCCATCAAAATAAAGCTTTAGCAGATATTAAGCAGACAGTCTACTAATACTCTCATGAGAGTTAGTTGACAGGTAGTGAAGCACGTCTTACTTGCTCACAGAAGTGTGTCGTGTATGTATTGGCTGTAGCAAGTACCGTACTTGCTCAGCAGTAACCAACAGAAGGAGCAATAACACCAGCAGCAGCATAGCAGATCTATTCTGCCAAGACTAAACATATCAACATTGTCATATCCATTACCATGCCAAACACTCTGAGACTTGTCATGACACAAATGCATTCATTTGGTTGTATTCCTCTGGGAGAACTTGGCCTAGGGATACACTGCTCTCATAAGCTTGATCATACTTCCCATGAGGCACTAGGGCACAGTGGAACATGACTTACAAACCCACCGAGGTTTATACATCCGGCACAGATTACAGCATTGTGGAAGAATGCAACTGATACATAATCAAATCACTAACTGGAATCTGCCTCCAAACACCACAAGCCAAGAGAAAAAGGGAAAGATAAACAGGCTAGTTTGAGAAGGAGAGCGAGCTGGAGAATAATTGATATTAAGTAAGTGTAGAGCGCCGAGGCTTGCTCTGGCATTCACCGATCTCTCTGCTTGACTCAGCTGCCCATGTTTCTATTGCCTACTTTTTACCATTATAAAATATTTTTCTTTTTAATGTCTATTCCTCCTACTCCATTAGGTTTGTTCATCTGCTCCTCTACAGCTGGTCATTTGAAAGAAACATCAATCTCACTTTACATTTATAATTATATGAGTAAACACTGAGAAGTAGCTATTCAAACTCGAAAACTGTCATCAGGAGACATGTGGCCCAAAAAAGGGGTTTTCAAACTGGAGGCAAGTTGACCAATGTGATTTAAGATAAATAGAAACACAAACACATTAATAAACAAATTAAAACAATAAAACAGTAAAATAACAACAAAGTATCAGAATTCAGAGGTTCGTTAAAAACAACACCCAGATTTTTTCACCCATGGCTTCACACAAGAAGACAGTCCACCAAGGTTTATTTTGGGAGCATTAAGTGAATCCGAAGGTCCGAATACAATAATTTCCATTTTACTCTCATTGAAATTCAAGAAGTTTAGAGACAGCCAGGCCTTTACATCTGTCAAACAGGCCATGAGAGTGTCCAGACCGTCTGAATTAAATTTAAAGGCAGATAAATTTGGCTGTCATCAGCATAACAATGGAATGACAGCCCATATTTCCTAAAAATAGAACCAAGTGGGACCCAAAATGGATCCCTGGGGAACCCCACAAGATTAAAGAGCATCACTAGAAATGTATTCACCAATGTTAACTCAAAAAAGTGCAGTTTTTTTTAAATAAAAATAAATAACTGAATACTTAAATGAATTGATTAAAATAATTAAAGGTGCCATCGAATTGAAAATTGAATTTACCTCGGCATAGTTGAATAACAACTCCATGAGTTTCCATGAGTTCATTGCATGGAAATGACATACAGTGAGTCTCAAACTCCATTGTTTCCTCCTTCTTTTATAAATCTCATTTGTTTAAAAGACCTCCGAAGAACAGGCGAATCTCAACATAACACCGACTGTTACGTAACAGTCGGGGTGTACGCCCCCAGTATTTGCATATGCCAGCCCATGATCGAGGCATTACACAAGGGCAGCCAGTATTAACGTCTGGATGTGCACAGCTGAATCATCAGACTAGGTAAGCAAGCAAGAACAATAGCGAAAAATGGCAGATGGAGCAATAATAACTGACATGATCCATGATAACATGATATTTTTAGTGATATTTGTAAATTGTCTTTCTAAATGTTTCGTTAGCATGTTGCTAATGTACTGTTAAATGTGGTTAAAGTTACCATCATTTCTTACTGTATTCACGGAGACAAGAGCCGTCGCTATTTTCATTTTTAAACACTTGCAGTCTGTATAATTCATAAACACAACTTCATTCTTTATAAATCTCTTCAACAGTGTGTAATGTTAGCTTTAGCCACGGAGCACCATCAAACTCATTCAGAATCAAATGTAAACATCCAAATAAATACCATACTTACGCGATTAGACATGTTGCATGACGAACACTTTGTAAAGATCCATTTTGAGGGTTATATTAGCTGTGTAAACTTTGTTTATGCACTGTTTAAGGCAGTCGCGAGCTCCGTGGGCGGGGAGCGTGAGCATTTAAAGGGGCTGCGGCCTAAATCGGCTCATATTTAATGATGCCCCAAAATAGGCAGTTAAAAAAATTAATTTAAAAAATCTATGGGGTATTTTGAGCTGAAACTTCACAGACACATTCAGGGGACACCTTAGACTTATATTACATCTTTTAAAAAGACGTTCTACGGCACCTTTAAATAAACTATTGATATAAATAAATAAGTCATCTAACAGTACTAATCATTAGAAAAAAGTAAGAATGTAATATAACAAAATTAAATACTCAATATTTTCCAAATAATATTTTTACACATATTTATAATATTATTTTTACAGCATAAATTGGGCCTTATGAATATGCAGGGTGCCATTTTAGAATTTTGGTCCCTTGCATGAGGATGATCATATTTGGGGGACTGTGGTATGTAAAAAAAACCCTGGCCTAAACAACTCAATTTGTGATTATTTTAGGAAATAGCCTGTATTTAAACATTATTTCACTGCTTGGAAGGCAAGAATCACTATTACTATTGCTCATACTTAGGGTTAGAGATTTGAACAAAACCCAAACACCAAGTATAATACCTCAAATCATGCAGCTTGTAGACAGTGCTAATACTTTTCTAAATGATCAGAGTCAGACATATGATTTTCACTTGGCAAACAATAATGAGATTGCAGAATGTCTGGACTCAGGACTGGCTCATGTGTTCGATCCATGTCCGTGGCAGTGCCTGGTAGGGGTTATCTGATGCTGGTGGTCTGATCTTTTAAGTGCTGTGTGTCCTTTCACCAGTAACCTTGAGCATTAATCGAGTGTTGTTGGTTAGCATTCCCAAAGTGCTTTGACACTACACAATGCTGTTGTTTGTTAAAGATCAGAGTGGAACCCTGAAGGAAAAAATGTAACACATTATTTGTATGTAAACTATTAAAGCTATTCTTTTATTATTCTGTATGGCGAAATTGCTAATACAATTGAGCTCTTGAACTCTTTTATCCAAAGTGACTTACAGAAAAACAGTCACGGAAATGGTCCCTTTGGAGCAACCTGGGGTTAATTGCTTTGTTCAAGGGTAGAATGGGGATAAAATTAAATTAGGATCTCAGTAACTCTCATATAGGTGAATAACCTCCAACCAGCCTATGACAGAAACTCGGACATTTTGCTTAGAAATACAACATTTTAACTGTTAAGACATGCTAAGACATGTGACATTTGCTTTAAAATAACAGACTTTTAATGGTAACTCTATCTCATCCTTGAGTACTGCTATAGAGCAACGCAAGAGTGCATGTTAAACGTTAAAAATGTAACATTTTAACATATAAAAATATTTGAACACATAAATTTAATATTTTAAAACATAAATTTCACATATTTCAAATATGCATGTTAAAAATTTATCCCCATTCTACCCCTGAACACTTGCAATGCATTGTCTAAACATTAGTGTCTGCTTTCCATACAGTACTTGTGTAAGGTTTTTAGTTATAATTCTCGCCAGAGAATTCTTGGTGTCTGTGTCTGTTTGTGGATATTGATTTCAGATTGGAATGATTCATTGACATTGGGGGTCTTTCCCATGTCAGCACTTCCTGATATTGTGTGTCAGCCCCATGAGGTGTATTTACAAGACTTGAAAAACCAATATAGATACAATGCTAGTCATATGTATATAAGATACAGCCATTCCCTCAGGCCAATTTGAAGGTTAATGTGTTTTGACAATATTCTTGACCCCACAGCTCAATGACTATTACAGCTTTAAATTAGGAGGTGCCGCTGGATTTGACTTTTAGACATTAGAATTTTTTTTTTTTTGGAAAAAAACTTAAAGATAAATTATATGATTTCTGTGTAACTAACATCACCAAACGGAACTGCAAAAATTAGGTTTCCAAACCACTCCCTTTTTGCCATTAGTTAAAAGAAGAGATAGCCCCGCCCCAAACTCACACCATTGGCTGAGGCACTGTTGCTATGTTGAGCTGGACAGGAATGCGGTCAATTTTGATTTAATGTTTTCTTGAGTGCAATGATATATGGAAATTTGAGTTCAAATATCTGTGACAAAACCCTCTGTATTTCATAAAGAAATACTTCTGTATCACATTACAAGTGTCAAACTATGAGAGAAATTTGTCGAGACAGTTTCGGCAGTCTGTTCTGTTAACACACAATGACGCCTCAGCTTCTTTGCAGTAACTCAAAAATAGTGTGAGACTACAAAAGGTCACCACATCTCACTGTGGGTTTTGTGGAGCATAAAATGAACTTAACCCATCACAGGCCCATACCATAAGCGGCTATTAAAACACCATCAAATTCGCACCTTAGTAATTCCAGCCATATGTGGAGAGCAAGAGCAATTTCTTCGACATAGATAACAATTACTTTTAGCTTCAAATCCTGCTTTAATTTGGCAGGGGGAAATGTCCACAGCAATACAGGGTTTATCATGCAAAACCAGTTAGCACTGAAGCTGGAAAAAACATTACTGGAGATATTTTTTTGGGGGGTATGTATTGAGTTTCTCCGGCCAGGGTTGTATAATGAAATAACTGGCCCGGATAGAAAAAAAACCCGAAGAGATGTGTGCAGTTAATGGGCTTTTCATGCAAATGAGGGATGGCTGAATTAGCGAGGGTGCCCACGGAGGCATTCAGGAGAGAAGATCGGCTTTGTTCGGAGCCAGTGCCGTTGAAACCTTTTATCCCATGCCGTTAGCTAACGATGGATGATCGCACTAAGCTATAACATGAGCTTGTCTGATTAACCCGCAGAATCGGTGTCTTTATTCATGTCAGATGGGAGGTGCTGTTTAAAAGTGGAGTTTCATCCTGAATTCCAATGTCAGAATATTTCATAGTAGTGGTGTGGAATACTATCAGTCGGGGCAGCCGTGGCCTAATAGTTAAAGAGTAAAGGCGAAGATACACAGGGCAACTTTTTGAGCAATGTCGCTGAGTGATGTTGCTTGGGTACTTTCCCATTGAGAATGGGCAACAAATTTCGATCTAAAGTATCCAGATAGAAAGTTGTTGCCCATTCTCAATAGGAAAGTTCCCAAGCAACATCACTCGGCAACACTGCCTGCCAACATTGCTCAAAAAGTTGCCCGTGTATCATTACCTTGAGATTGGTAACCTGAAGGTTGTGGGTTTGATTCTCAATACCGACAGGAATTGACTGAGATGCTCTTGAGCAAGGAATCTAACCACTAATCGCTCCCCGGGCACCACGGCAAAATGGCTGCCCACTGCTTCGGGTGTGTCCACAGTTTGCAGTGTGTGTGTATTCACTACACACTACTCCTAATGTGTATGTACTAACTTGGATGGGTTAAATGCAGAGGACACATTCTGAGTATGGGTTTCCATACTTGACCTTCACATGTCACTTTAACTTTTTTGCAAAACTCCAAAAAGCATTGCACTTGTGATGCAAGGCGCTAAGGTACAGTCACATGAAATATGAGTCACAATAAAAGAGCTTAAAGCATACTATGCATTTTTAATCTTTTTTCGGATAAAACTAAGGCTATGTTCACACTGTCAGTCCAAATCCAGTTGTGTATCCGATTGCAATCTGATCTAAAATTATTGACTGTCCACACTGTGTCTCGCAACTGTTCAGATCCAATTTGTGTATCCAATGCCACTCTTTAGTTTTCCAGAATATCTGTATTGGTTTCTATTGCAATGACATTGCTTTGGTAGATATAATCCAAAAACAACAACAATGCATAATGGAGGGATTGCAATACAGATGTTGTCTTATTTATAAAATGCCAATGTGTAGCAGAGGCAGAGGCAGAAATGTCTCCTACAAGGTATGCGTGGCTTTATTCCGTGCTGTTGTCTCGGCTGGTTTCAAAACATATCTCCGATATATTTTCATTTTCTGCTTGTACAACCTAGTTTCTGCAGCAACTTTCAGCATGCTTCCTATAACAACATCTGACATGTTTACGTTTTACGTGGCGTGTGAAAGTCACATAAACAATGCAAAATCTGATCAGAGCAGTCAGACTGAAACTAATTTCCAGAAATGCGATTTGAATGATTTCAAACCACATACTGTATCAATGTAGCTCGAAACGGATTTGTAAATATTGCATTTCGTGTGATTTTTTTGCTGTTCACACTTGCTAAATCTGATGGGATTTCAATCAGATATGCACAAAAATCAGATTTGGACTGACAGTCTGAACGAGGCTTAAATTTAGCGCCACACACTGAACTTTGAAAAGTGTTGCAAAACATGCAAAGGGCAACAAAATATAATTTTGGAGAAAAATCACCACAGGCACATTTTTTCCAATTAGCCTAGGTTGATCAAAATTGTCCCTAAGTACTTTTTAAATATACATCCATTTTTGTGTTTATCAGTGCATGTTATTGCAAAAGGGGGAAAAATGCTTATCATTGTAATCTTTTACCAAAAAAAAAAAAGACTTTCTTTTGGTTGACATCTCGAATTCCTCTTATTTTCCAACCCCTAAAATTACCTGTCATACACAGACCACTTTTTTATAATTCATTCAATTCTCAGTGGATAAAATCAAGTCCTGCCATGCATTTTTTACTCCTTGAAAATCCAGTTTCACCCAGAAAATGTCACATTACAGGAGTAAAATGCAATTATTTGGTTGTGAATTGTCTGAGAAGTTGTGTGTGGTTGTGTCTAACTTTAAAAAGAGACAATGTGAATTATATAACAACCACAATCTCTTTCGGTCGACTACACAGAATAAGCAGCAAAATATAACAAGAATAAATGTGCATCTCTTTCACACACACACACACACACACATCTCTTTCCTTTCATCCCCTATCCATTTCTCTGCATTATTTCACTCCGTTTAAAATTGCCACCCGCTTCCGTCTTGCCAAGCCTGAATTGATTTTTTAGGCATTCAAAGCCTTTCACCCCTCTGAGTCTCTGTTGTGCCAGCACACAATGTAGTTTGCATATGACTAATCATCTGCCGTGTTTATATGTAATCTCATATCATTTCAGGCCATGTCCCCTGTTTTCTATCTTCTTCTCTCCTTTCCTCTCCCTCTCTCGCCTTCTGGCTGTTTCGCTCTTGTGAAACTCAAAACAAATCTACCTTTGTTCAAAACACATGCAAATATCCCAGGCGTTCGCTAAGATGGACAGGGGCTCTTGCAATTGTGTGTAAGAGTACCTAATGTTTCACATAAGTGTCTGTGGGCGGCATTCTCAGTGGTTCTCAACTGGTGGGTCGTGACCAGGTATTACAACAATGCTAAATGCAAATAACGAAACGCAGCTTAGCATAAAACTGTGCATATTAAGCACAGCAAAATAAGTATGCTTTTAAAAGGTAGAAGGAAATTGCTGTAGGTATTTTAGTGAAAATTCATCTGCAAATTTTGAGTATTTGGCCCAGTATTTGTTCCGATCTGGTAAATCCCACTTCTGATGCTGTTTATGCTTCTACAAAATTGTCAAGTTTCCCATTTAGCCTATGTCAAGTTAATTATTTTGCATATTGTTGGGCCTTGAGTTGATGCTGAAACCAGCCTAAGCTTGACTAGCTGAAAAGCAGCCAAAACTCATCTAAAACCAGCCAACAGACCACCAAAGGCCAGCAAAGCAGCTTAGGCTGGTTTAACAATGTAGCATCATGGTGAGTTACCACTCAATGTCTAAATGTATCATTTGAACCCTAAAGCAAAGCCAGTTGAGAACTGCTGTGGACTATAGAACAGCTCTTTTTATTGCAGTTTTATTGATGCAGATATACAGTATTAAGTATCAGACCTTTTAGTAGGCAAAGATGAGATGGATAACACATCTTCTTTTCTCCCGTTGACTGTTGTCTTTGGGGTTGAATATAATTGTTTTGAATCCTCCAGGGCAGTGACTCGTCATTCTGAGACGCATTGCTCCCGTGATGCTCTGTTCTCACTGCATTATTAGCAATATAAATCTGCAAAGAGGTGAAAAGGCATGATCATTCTCAGCTCTGCCTACATAGTAATGCAGAAATTGTACAACATAACCATTAAGATCAAAGGCGAGTAGAGCAGGAAACTACTTTGGAGGCTTACAGTATCTAGCAGCATTTCAGCCTCAGGCCACGTCCACATAGCAAGAGAATACGGTTGTAAGTCCTGTATTTGAGTCCTTAATACGATTACGTTCACACAAAGTTCAGTTATTTACGGGAGTAACAACTGCATTCGATAAACAAACACACCTGTAAATTTTCAGGACTCACAACCACATTCTCAGAAAACATACTCTGTGTGAATGAAACCAAAGTCCCTTTCAAGGAAAGTCTGTTCACTTGGCGGCCATTTGTAATGCCTCTGGGCCTATGCTCTGGGCAGCTATTTCAAGCATTCAAGACCAAGTCCTATCTTTTTGAATGGGGGAATCCTGAAATCTAAAAAAAAAAAACGCTTGACGAACTCACAATTAAATAACTAATAATAAATAATTAAAGAACTGTCCCATAAATGTTGTTTCTTATGCTCAAATAGCATTAAAAGTGTTATTTTCAGGCTAGACGAGCCAATGCACATATGTGGTTCAGGTTTCTTTGGGAACCAGGGCGTCTAAAGGCAGCTGCAGTGACGCAATGACTTTATCAATCAGCGATTGGCTCTTTTACTTAGAAGGCGGGACGTATTCCGCCATATTGCGCGTTGCAGTTTTTCCCATTCATAACTAACAGGAGTGAACTGTCTTTCTATGGCTGCGTCCGAAAACCTAGGTAGCTACCTTGCTGCCTCACTGTCTTATAAGAGAATGACTTGTACGGCAGCGTTTGTGCATGAAGGCACCTCACTAAACAGATTTCGGACAGACTTCTGAGGCAGCCTAACAGTTTAATGATCTACAGCAATATAGCGCGAGCTTTGGTGAGAACTAAACAAATAATTAATTATTACAGTAGTAATTTCTCGATAGAAATCATATCAAAATTGAAATAAGTTGGTCAAAATCGTACATTTATACACAAACTGAGCAGCAAACGCAACTTTCGGACGCCATCTTTATTTTTCTAGCTCAACTGTCACAGAATGGAAAGCACAGGATTGTGGGATATCAAAGGCAGCTAAGGATACATCCATGCTTCCTTCAAAATCGATCTGAGGAAGGTATCTCATGAGACAGGAAGTGAAGCTAACATTGGATTCGGACATGCCTTGATGCCTTACTACCTTGAAATGTGTCCTCAGAAGGCAGCATTTTCCAGTTTTCGGACGCAGCCAATATCTATAGTCTTTGACGAAACCGAACTGGACAACTAGTTGTCTGAAGGACTTGACGGATGAACTCTTGCTTGATTGGACTGAATTCACTGTTCGCAAAGACCCGCCCTCTTTATTTTGTTAGTACGTCCGACGAGTCACGCCACACATCATGTTCTCACCTCAGTGAAAAATACACTGTGGAGCAAAGAGGACACAGACAACGCGTCGACAGACAAGACAGAGCAGGTTACTTTTGATATGAAACAAAGTCTCAAATTTCACATTTTGTAATTAAAAAAGATGTAAACAATAAATACCATTTTGTGGCTCTTCAGTGTCATGACAGATCTGGCGAGTGCTTTGTCGGACAAAATAGCGGATTCGGCGTTATGATTGGTTATATCGCATGTCAATCAAATTCCCGGCAAATGGTCCATTGGAGTCTTATCATTTTTCAGTTTTATGGATGTCATCTTTGATATTACTTTGGTCACTGTCGCTATGGTTACTGTACTGGTAAAAGAATACGGACTACACACATACACACACTCAAGACGCTTCTGTAAGTAGCTGTTTGAACGGGACAATTTGAGACTCGCATCTAAATTATTACAGTATAAACTAGGGAAGCAAATGTATCATGCAAATCTATTTTATTATATTTCAAATTTAATTTACTCCTGTGATGACAAAGCTGAATTTTTAGCAGCCATTGTTCCATTCATCATTCTGTTTTCTCAATATGCATAATAGTGATTTCTGTTACTCAGCAAAACACCATCCTGTGCAAAAACCAAGAATCTTTAATGAAACCACTGACCTTTTTCCTCCTTGTGTTCCTCCTTCAGATTTTTCATATGACGTATGACCTGGCGAGTGCAGTGGTAAGAATCTTTAATCTGATTGGCATGATGTTGTTGCTGTGTCACTGGGACGGATGCCTGCAGTTCCTGGTGCCTCTCCTGCAAGACTTCCCTCCTGATTGCTGGGTGTCCTTAAATGGTATGGTTGTAAGTATTCAAAACTTTTCATTACTATTTTGCAATTTTATTTCGAACCAAACATTGGATCAGGTCAAAATGATCATTTAATCAGTGGATAAGAAATGATTTAGGGAAAATGTTCTCTAAATGTTTAACTGCTCTTCATTAAGAAACTTAGTAATGACAGTAAATACATGCTGCGTTCACATAGTGTCAGAATTACCGTAATTACGAGATGACAACTCAGATTCTACTCTGAATCGTTCACACGATGGGACTCAGAAATTGCTCGTTTCTATGGCAACTCTCATGGATCCAAGGGTGGCATTGTTGGTTATGACAGCAAAATATTTAATCACTACATAAATTCACCTCCTGCAAAATACAGAAGAACAAAGAAAGCACCTGGCAATTCTGGTAATATTAAAATGCCACATCAAACAGAAGTATGTGTAGCGGTCGTTACCTAACTAGTCCCTGTTGTCCATCATCTGCTACCCCCCTGTTCATTCACTGATTCTCTGATGCATGCAAAACTGAAAAGCATTAATCATTAAATCATTTTTGAGGCACTTAGTAACAAATAAACTATTTCACAAACAGAACTATATAGATTTTATTTTAAAGAAATTAGTACCTCTATTCAGCAAGGATACATTAAACATATCAAAAGGGTCAGTAAAGACATTCATCAAAGAAACCTCCAACAATTATGGTTTCCACAAAATTATTAAGCAGCTTCTTTGACCAGGAAATCTTCAGTTCATTTCTTCTGTTCAGTCCGTCAAGGTCAGATGTCTGCGAGTGAAAACATGAACACACTGGAAAGCCCCTTCATAGCAGAAAATTAAGTTGTAATTCAAATTGAAAGAGACACTGACAGTTTTTTCATGTTTAATACTGTAAAGCTGCTTGCTTTTAAACAATCTATTGAATAAAGTGGTATATAAATAAACATGACTTTACTGAAGTGCTGAATTGCAGAGCTCGTGCAAACATCCACATCTCTATGATCACATGCTTTCTTTACTGTTTTCTTACCGCTGTCAGTTTTGTTTTATGTTTATTTTGTTATTGAAAAGAAAAGCACGCAGCATTAACATATTCATCAAACGCCGCTCTCAGCAGTGTGGGTGGCGTCAGGATGTTTGCTAACAGCATACTGCTGCTTAAGTATTTCGAACTTCTTTTTACCCCACAACGAAGGACAAAAAAGAATTTTGCCGTGTTGGGGAAAGTTACTTTTAAAAGTATTGCATTACAATATTGTCTCCCTAAAAAAGTAACTAATTGCATTACTCAGTTACTTTTTATGGAAAGTAAGGTGTTACGTTACTTTTGCATTAGTTTTTCTCATCTTGGCCTTTATGTTTGTTTGTTTGTTTGTTTTTATAACAAAAAAGTTCTATTTTTGACAAATTTCACCTTTCACACCAAAAGTGAAATGAATAAGCCTCAGGCTGAAGGAAATGCAAATTCACACCTGAAAAGTAGAGGGCGCAGTTCAGACAAACAAGCCTTTCAGCTGTGCTGCCATTCTGGAATACAGAAGGATAGGATGCAGGAGAAGTAAATGAATACATTTATGCTCACATTTAGTCTAGAACTACAATAACCATCATGTTTACACAGCACACACAACGTCTTGGCACTTACTCACGATTTCTCTCAACATGGGGACAGGAGAGGTATCAGTCAATACATGGGAAAACAAAGTAACTTGCATTACATATTTGAAAAAGTAACTCCGATATTTTGTTGTAAATTTAAAAGTAATGCATTACTTTACTAGTTACTTGAAAAAACTAATCTGATTACATAACTCGCATTACTTGTAATGCATCACCACCAAGTAGGCGAATCTTGGCCAGAAAAAGCTGTAATGTGCATTGATAAAATGTTAAGATGTTGAATGTCAAAGACTACTTAACTAGCTAGCCATTACTGTTACACCGCTGACATTTTGGTGCTTTTACATGACGACACTACAGTCAAGTGGGAAATGAAAGTTGAGTGAATCCAGAGTTTTAAACTTCAATTTGTTTGACAAAGTCATGAATGGACGTCAACTTACACAACGCGATTACACCAGTTAGTCAGAATAATATGTTCTAAATCAGGGGTACTCAAGTTCAGAGGCCAAGAGGGCCGCATTTCAACCAAATGAAACGCGAAGGGCCACAAGTTATAACTTGGATCGTAAGACTTTTTAGGCCTACTTAAGACAATATTTGTAGTTTTACTGTTTATTTACTAAAAGTGCAGTTTATTATCTAGCTAAGTCTTAATAGTATGGTGTCCTTTTTAAAGTGTCACTTAACATGATAAATGGCATTTTAAAAAATGATTAATAGCCTGTTTTGCTGTATTCTTAATGTACAAATGCATAAAGAAAAACAAGAACTGATGAAAAGAAATCCTTATTCATTTGAAATGTCTGCATTGTTTTCACAAGAAATTAAAGGTCTGGCTGTTGTTCACTGGCTGATAAGAGTTTGTCCGTAAGACGAAAACATTGCACTTTTTTTTATAGTCTTTTTATACTCCATTGCACCTTTTTAACACTTTTTATAGCACCTATTTATACTCAGAGAATAAACGTTTTATTATTTATATTATTATTACCTTTTAATTTGGTAAGAATCCAAAAATCTTTTTTTTTCTTTTTTTTTTTAATGTTCAATCACAATCTCATGAATTATCTAACTATAACCAACGTTGTAAACATGATAAATAAGATATTCTCCGTAAGCTCAATGATGTGATGATAGATCTGTAATGGGAGCGCTGCTTGCTTTCTGTTTATAACACATTGACATTAAGAATAAAAGGTTTGTTTTTCATGATGCTCGGCAACTTACACACTGCAAAGTTTGAGGAATGTCAACTGCATTTCATCATGGAAAAATAAGGTTACTTTGTTTTTTACTTGCGCGCAGTCTCGAGCCTTTGATGGCGTTCACGAACACAAAGTGCTCGACACATGCGGACTAGAGAGATTCATGCTTGTCTAGTCTTTTTCGCTCAAATAGTTACAATAAAATGTCTTTGTACTTGTTTAAAATTAGAGTTGCTGGTATCTTTTAATCCCCTCAAACGAGCGCTCTTCAACACGGTCGGCTATTGTGTTTGTTGTTACTCTTGTTCTGTCTTATCCGTTTCTTTTCAGACTGAAACAACAGCCCGTTTCAGTGCTGACACCTTGTGGACAAACTAAATTAGTGCAAAAACTATTCAATGCGCGCGTGCAAAGTGCCTTCAGTTTATATTGTTCTTTGCGGTTAGAAAAACTGTGCTGCGCGTGTACACTATACGCGTTCTCTGCTGATGATTACAGCGTCACGCGCACTGTACGCCTACCCTAGTGTACGTGTAAAAAAACGAAGTAATATTCACGCTAATTTTGGATGCAAATTATAATAAAAATACATTTATATGTAGCATGATGCGGGCCACAAATTTAATGCTGACGGGCCGGATGCGGCCCGCGGGCCGCCTGTTGAGTACCCCTGTTCTAAATGAAACAACCCTGAGCATATGAATATTTGGACTTGCACGTCCCATTACTGTTAAAATCCGAGAGGCACTGGGCAGAACATTTTATTCTTGACCTTTATCAAACGAGAGCTGTTCAGCTAATCAGGACAGATGGCTTGCTGTAGTTTTTCACCGCACATCATGTTGGTGCTAAATGGATGTTAAAATGCCAAGACTATTTTTTTTTTTTTTCCCTTCTCCCAGCTTTACGAATGAGTTCAACCCATATTCCAGGTCAAATTGCAGTGCTGGTAAAAGCATTAGGCTTTTTTAGTTCAAGGCCAACTGTGTCACACTGTTTTAGGAAGTCAGATTTCTCTGATTCCCACTAACAAAGATTACGCATTCACTTTGAAAGCATGCGCAGCAATCAGCAGACGGCATGTGCAGATCTCTTTGCATATTCTTCTGAGCCTGTAAGCTTGGCATCACATTAGATAACAGTCTTGGTTGGTGGTAGGGTGGTGATATGGCTGTTCGTGGTTATGCAACCATATCCTCCCCCCCCTCAAGTGCTACAGGGCTCAATCTAACTTTGAGGTGCTCTGTGTGATACTGTGGGCCCCTAGGCTCTGGAGGGCCTTACCGGGAATCATTGATATTTGTGTTTTGAAATGTTGCGAAACCTCTGGCTATACTGAACGTGACATTTCTGGCAAATTAAAGACACTGTGATGAGCGTCATGAAAATTACAGAAAACATAGTCCTTTGTTATAGCTGTAATGTTTACAGGAAGTGACATAAATGTGCTCCAGAAATGTATTTTTTTTTTTTTAATTCTAAGCAAATTTCTCTCATCTTTGCTCTCTGAGCTCAAGAAGAGGTCAAATGCTTGTGGTGTTTTTACTGCAGTTGGATGCAATAGGAGTTTGAAATTGCCCCTTGTGGCTTTGATTTCAAATACTAGCCTCAGGTTCCTGTATTTTTTTTAAACAGAGAATAGAAATATACTGCAGTATACACACACACACACACACACACACATGCTTAATTTCAAAACCTAGTGGGCTGCCTATCTAGACAGCATTTTAAGAGACCATATGAAGGCTGTTCCCCCAAAAGTATACCTTCTTTTAGCCAGATTTGGCATGCATACTTCAGTTAAGTCAATCTCAGAATGCAATGCACCAAACTCACCTTCTGGAAAGTTTCTACTTTCAAGCCTAGAAGTCATAAATGTGCATGCAGGTGAAAAAAAAGTTGATGTGATGGGCATTTCTGTATCGCTTCAGCAAAAACTGATAGATGTTTTATCACTAATGTAACAAAATGAAAAGTAAACGATGCGCATTAGATGTATAATCGACGCTTATCTATCTTGTCTGCGTAGCCACAGAAATTGATAGGAAATGTAATTTTGTCCCACAAAACAGACTTCATAAACCAAATGACTAGCTTTTATAGTGAGCTTTACAGCTATTCTTCATTAACAAATCACAGAAACATCAGAATGACGTACATTCTCTTATGCTCTCCAAGGCATGGATTCATTTGATCAAAAATAGGATTGTGAAATATTATTACAATGTAAAATAACTGCTTTCTATTTTAAAATGTAATTTGTTCTTGTGATGATTTAAGCAGCAATTACTCCAGTTTTCAGTGTCGCATTATCAGCGTTGACAATTATCAACAATATTTTTTGTGGAAACCGTGATAAATTTTTTTCAGGATTCTTTGATGAATAGAAAGAACAAAGTTCAAAAGAACAGTCTTTACTGTTACCTTTGATCTATTTAATGATTCCTTGCTGAATAAAAGTATTCATTTCTTTCCAAAACAGCACATTCTGTGCGCTCATCTTGTAAATACGATCATTCCAACATAACTTGAACCAATAAATTGTCTCTTCTCCAAGACCATTGTCACTTCAACAATCAAACATGCACATCCTCCACGACAATTGAATGCAGATCGCTTGATATTGTAAAACAGTCAATTGTTCTAAGATTCATTCTCTTAATAAGAGCTTTTGTTATAAAGTCATCAATTTTGCAGGTGTTTTGATGCGACATTTCCTCAGCGAGGGGTTTCTAAACTGATAGAGATGCACCACCTCCTCCTTTCTGTAAATTATATCAAGACTGCATCATTATTTTCCATCTGTCTCATTCCTCTGGGCTTTGTTCAGATAAATGCCACAACCAGACATTCATAACAGAAACAAACAGAAAATCAAAAGGCAAGGGAAGCGTTTTGTTTTACTTTTCTGTACCGTAAGACTCATCAATTTTTATGTACCTTCTTAGTCTAGGTGCATTATCTTCTCTCTCTCTCTCCCTCTCTCTCTCTCCTTCCCTGAGTGACTTTGTGTGACTTTGAATCAATGACCTCCCTGTTTACCTCTGCACCACTTTCTCCTCCCCAAAAAAATCAATGCAGATGAAAAATGAGCAAAGATTCCCGGTGCTGTCTTTTCCCCGTGCACGGGTGGGGGTCCCAGAGGGAGGTGGTGGCCCTGCTGTTTAGTAATTCAGGGTTTAGACGGGCGAAGAGTAGAAGAAGCTATAATGCCCTGGCGGGGGAGTGCTAATTGGGACATTGAGTCTGAGCAGACAGGAGGCGACACCGACTGTGTTACTGGCCAGGCTGTCGGGTTAATTTAGCCATCAGAGAAGTTAGCGTTGCAGGACTATCTGGGGATCTCGACATGCCTCCCTCAGCAGGATTCAAACTAAGTGACTGTAACTTTAAACCACTGTATAACTCAATATTTGAAATATTGATAGAAGATGGGTCATATTCCAAACCTGTTGCATACATTTTTCCCAAAAGTCCAAGTTTCCTGCACTAAAACAGTCATGAACAGTGCCGGTGGTAAAGCATTACAAGACAATTAACGCGAGTTAAGTAATCAGATTACTTTTTTTTTTAAGTAACTAGAAAAGTAACGCATTGCTTTTAAATTTACAACAAAATATTTGAGTTACTTTTGTGTGTGCTGTGTAAACATGATGATTATTCTAGACTAGCTCTCCACTAAATGTGAGCATGTTTTACTCATTAAATTCTACTCCTGAGTCCTATTCTTCTGTATTTCAGAATGGCAGCACAGAGGAAAGGCTTGTTTGAGCAGTGCCCTCTATTGTACAGGAGTGAATTTGCATTTCCTTCAGCCTGAAGCTTATTTATTTCAATTTAGGTGTAAAAAGACCTTTACATTTGCCAAAAATAGAACTTTTTTGTTGTTATTAAAATAAACTGACAGCAACAGAGATGAGAAAAAGTAATACAAAAGTAACATAAAGCATTACTTTCAATAAAAAAGCAACTAAGTAACGCAATTAGCTATAGTAACGCAATATTGTGATGCATTACTTTTAAAAGTAACTTTCCCCAACACTGGCCATGATTCGTGTCAGAACTGCCCAAATTATAAGTTTCTAATTAGTGAAAAAAAAAAAGGTTAAAATCTTTAGCTACAGTATATGGGCTACATTACATTATTTTAAAATGTAATTTATTCCTGTGATGCAAAGCTGAGTTTTCAGCATCATTACTCCAGTCTTCAGTCAGTGTCACATGATCCTTCAGAAATCTTTGCTGATTTTTTCAGGATGAATAGAAAGTTCATAAAAAACAGCATTTAATGTAAAAAAAAGAATAGAACAACTGTCACTTTTGAACAATTTAGTGCATCCTTGCTGAATAAAAGCATTCATTTCTTTAAAAAAAAAATCTTAATGACCCCAAACTTTTGAATGGAAGATTATAATGAAGATTTTTAATATAAAAGTGCCTAAGTGTCACCAAATAGAGGATTCGTTTTCAGGACATATCCATCTATATAATGTTTATTGTAATTTATTGCTTGATAAATTAAAGTCATGCATTATAGAACAGTATAAAATTAATTCGAAAATCTTTTATGTACTTGAACAAGTATTAAATCATGTATTACGCAAGCTTGTAACCTACTTTTCAATACAAAAAAAAGAGAGAGAGAGAGAGAGAGAGAGAGAGAGAGAGAGATTTAGTGGCCTCAAAACAGCAAGCGTGGTCCCTCTGAGAAGTTTTGAAGTGCATTTTTCCATCAGTCAGTGTCCACTCAATACTCTTGGAGTGGAATGTACAATGATAGTAACAGGACCTACAGGTGTGACATGGAGCACAGAGAGAAGATTCACAGGCTTTTACCACCCGGTCAATTCACAACAGGATTACTTTTACTAGTGGTTATTTCTTCAAAACATTTTATAGACGGTAAAAGACACTCGGAAATTTTAGCAGTGTAGACCATTAAAAAGTCTCAAATGACTGATGTAGCCAAATGAAGTTAAAGTGAAATCAGTAAAATCAATTAAAATCAAATCACAGGGATTTTATCTGATCTTCAGAGGATTTTTATGAATGCTTTAATGAAATATATATATATTATATATATATATATATATATATATATAGAGAGAGAGAGAGAGAGAGAGAGAGAGTTTGTGTGTGTGTGTGTATATATATATATATATATATATATACAGTACAGTCCAAAAGTTTGGAACCACTAAGATTTTTTATGTTTTTAAAAGAAGTTTCGTCTGCTCACCAAGGCTACATTTATTTAATTAAAAATACAGTAAAAAACAGTAATATTGTGAAATATTATTACAATTTAAAATAACTTTGTACTATTTAAATATATTTGACAAAGTAATTTATTCCTGTGATGCAAAGCTGAATTTTGAGCATCGTTACTCCAGTCTTCAGTGTCACATGATCCTTCAGAAATCATTCTAATATGCTGATTTGCTGCTCAATAAACATTTATGATTATTTTCAATGTTGAAAACAGTTGTGTACTTTTTTTTTTCAGGATTCCTTGATGAATAGAAAGTTCAAAAGAACAGCATTTATCTGAAATACAAAGCTTCTGTAGCATTATACACTACCGTTCAAAAGTTTGGGGTCAGTAAGAATTTTTATTTTTATTTTTTTTGAAAAGAAATTAAAGAAATGAATACTTTTATTCAGCAAGGATGCATTAAATCAATCAAACGTGGCAGTAAAGACATTTATAATGTTACAAAAGATTAGATTTCAGATAAACACTGTTCTTTTGAACTTTCTATTCATCAAATAATCCTGAAAAAAAATATTGTACACAAATATTTTGTACAATTGTACACATTAAATGTTTCTTGAGCAGCAGATCAGCATATTAGAATGATTTCTGAAGGATCATGTGACACTGAAGACTGGAGTAACGATGCTGAAAATTCAGCTTTGCCATCACAGGAATAAATTACTTTGTCAAATATATTCAAATAGAAAACAGTTATTTTAAATTGTAATAATATTTCACAATATTACTGTTTTTACTGTATTTTTAATTAAATAAACGTAGCCTTGGTGAGCAGACGAAACTTCTTTTAAAAACATTAAAAATCTTAGTGTTTCCAAACTTTTGGACTGTACTGTATATATAGTTTGTGTGTATGTGTATTTATACATTATAATTACTTGTTTATATTAAAATTTTATAATAAAAAAGTATAAACTATAAAAAAATAACCAAAATGACAATCATTTAAACAGTTTTTGCTACTGTAGCTTTAAATCCTCTGTCTGTTGCTGACCTCCTGTTAATGTTTTTAATGTTAGAGTATGTCTAACTAGTACAATATTTTGTTCAAATGACCAAAACAAATAGCTTTCCAAAATTTGCATTTAAGTTATGATGCTCATGATGAGTACATTCAAAGCTAATTTATTCAAAGTAACACTGTAGATTTCCTCACATAGATTATATAAAAATGATAATTATGCTTAGAGTTTATTTACTTGAGTTTTCAGTGTGTACTTACAAAGGATATGAAAGAGTGATTACGAACCTGCGGCAGCAGCCAAACCAACAGAGGTTTTGCGGGAAACGTTGTCCATAAATCATGAGTGCTCTGCGATAACACACTGCAAAGAGGAAACATCAATAACTATAATTGTTTTCCCACATAATAAATAATAAATGAGTTTTTAATTGAATGATGTGTTGCAAGCACAAGTTCCTATGTACATGTGACTTGATCGTGAATTTTGCATTACTGTCCGTTCTGCACTACTGCAGCAAAACATTAACGAGATGCTTCATTTTGATCTTTTGTACATAAAATAATCCACATCATCCCTGTGGATGTCTATAATAAATCACATGAATACAGCCCTCTGGGACTTTCTCTGGGATGGCCTCAATGTGATCTACATCTCTCTCAGCACACGCTGTCTGATGCTACCTGATTGGTTCACGCTTGAATAGCTGGATGGTAACAGGGCTTGTGTGGGTGTGTGAGAAGGGGAGGGGTATAATAAAACATTTCCTACACACCTTTAGACCACACTCACCTCATGTAAAGACAAAAGATTGGTTTAGTAGTGACACTAAAAGCCCGCTGGCCTCTCCAAGAGCATTTTAATCAGGTCTTGTTTTGTATTTTTAATCTTCCATTTCACTGGCCGTGGCCGTATTTCTCTCGTTTAAACCATTACTTCAAATGCCAGTCTAAACTGTAAGGGCATTCTGTATGTTACCGTTGCACGAAATCATGACTATTGCTTCTGCTATAAATAACCACAGATGCAAAACAACACACACCCCAGAGGGCTTTCTGTGTGTCTGTGGATTGGATGGTCTGTTTTGGTGTGAAAGGTGATGTAATATAGGTTGGGTGTGAGCGATCAATCTGAGAGCTGGTATATGGGCAGGTTTATCTGTTTGTGTAACAGGCAACTGGTGATTTACTGTAATCATCAGACATGATAACACCTCGTAAATGCCCACACAGACTGGAATAGAGCCCACCGGTCCAGTTCAGGAAGTAAGAATCCCATTCAATTTCCCCATAGAGAAATTGATTTGTATAAACCTTTCAAGACAGACCTACAACAGCTCACAAATAAGTCACTTTCAAACCAAGCAGCTTTCTCTTTTGGTCAAAGCTACGAATGCATGTGACCAGCTTTAATCTGTTGCGAAATCTAAATGGAGAAATCTTTCGCCCTCATGCTAATTTTTTCCTATTGAAATGATTGGATTGAAGGGGACCTATTATGCCTCTTTTCACAAGATGTAATATAATTCTCTGGTGTCCCCAGAATGTGTCTGTGAAGTTTCAGCTCAAAATACCCCACAGATCATTTATTACAGCTTGTCAAATTTGCCCCTATTTGGGTGTGAGCAAAAACATGTCATTGTTGTGTGTGTCCCTTTAAATGCAAATGAGCTGCTGCTCCCGGCCCCCTTTCCAGAAGAGGGTGGAGCTTTAACAGCTCGCGCTTCGGTTGCTCAACAACAACAAAGCTGGAGAATCTCACGCAGCCAAAATGAGGATTGTCAGTAACGGTGTTCAGCCTTACATTGTTCAAACCGGAGTCGGACACTGATGGAGAGACTAGAATGGAACTGGATGTTTCTGAATTGTTAGTGGATAAATGTATGTAGTTGCTGTGAAGTTGATTCAACTTATCAACTAGCATGTGCCATCATGTTAATCTTTTGTGCAAATCCAGCGTTGAATTGACCCTCGTTTGAAGCAGTCCGGCTTAAAATGACATCACATTAGTATAAGCCATAAGTAAGACCCTGATACATTTCTGTCAAACATAACTTTTGTTTGTGCTAGCATAAAGTAGTAGAGCGTATGGAGTCTAAGGAAAGCACACAGAAAGTGAAGCTGCCTGAACCGAAGAAACACATTGCATTACTTAAAAATTCTTACATTTTCTTCATCTGCAGGTTTGCCTCGCTTGCAAAAACAAAATGCCGGTGTTGTGGGTGGAAACGTACAGATTAAGGGGCAGTAATATTATAATAAGACCCCCTTCCTACGTCAATAGGGGAGCAAAATCTGAGTAGCTTCTTTTTTCACATGCTTAAAAGTTACTGAGTTGTCCTTTTTCATGTTTTCTAGGTTGGTAGATGCAACGGGGACCCGATTATAGCACTTAAACATGGAAAAATTCAGATTTTCATGATATGTCCCCTTTTAAGACAGTCACTTGTTTTGATCCTGAATGAACCAGTGTATTGAATGAATATGTTAAGCAAATGATTCATTCTCTTTAAAAAACAAAAACAAAAAACAAAAAAAAAACACTTGTCGCCACCTACTGTAACCTACGGAGCCCCTAAAGGGACCTTTGCAAAAATAAAAAAAAATGACGGAGTTTCGCGTGCTCACAAGATACTTTCGCGTGCTCACGAGATACTTTAGCGTGCGCACGAGATACTTTCGCGTGCTCACGAGAAACTTTCGCGTGCGCACGAGATACATGAGATACTTTCGCGTGCGCAGGAGAAATGTATTGCGTGCGCACGAGATACTTTCGCGTGCGCACGAGAAACTTATGTGTGCGCACGCGTTACAATTTCCGGTTTGTGTATACTATAACCTACTTCATTTGTGCGTCACTGCCTATGAAGAATGTCCAGAGTATGGATGCACATAAACTAATAAAGATCATGAAAATTAAAGAGAAAATAAGAGTGGATGCACATGAACTAATACAGCTGTAATTGCTCAAAATCTGGCTTTCTTAGACCAGATCGTCTAGGATGAATCCAGCTAATTATTCGTTTTAATTAAACACGTGCCTTCCTTATATCTAAAGTGCTTTATGTCAATGGCTCTGCTCGCAATAAGCGCTGTTTGTATTGAATGGAGAAAATAAGCATGTCTCTGCCACCTGTAAGGATGCGTTAAATCCGACAAAGTGGCAGGCCCGGTACTAGGCTTGCTGGACTGGGGGGGCAATCACAAATTTTGGGGGCAGCATTTTCTAGGCTAATATTCATAGCTAACTCATCAAGTATCGTCTTGTGGCTAACAAATTATAGGCTATAGCCTAATTTGTACTGGCTATGTAGGCCATGTGAATTATTTATGGACATAATAAGGGGCGGAGCCAGACATTGTAAACATTCGGGGCTTAACCGAAATCTATATTTGTCCAATGACATTTTAATTTACTGACATGAAAGGAGCGTTTTTTGTAGTATTCTTGGTTAAAGTTCATAAAATGTACATTATATACCATCATCTAGGGGGGTCCGGGGCATGCCCCCCCCGGTAAGAAATTTTTGTGTATTTTAAGGTTAAATGCATCAGTCTGGTGCACTTTGGAAGCTCAAAACTGAGAGCTTCAACCCATGTACAGAGTGCAAATGGAACAAAGAAACAGCATTGACTTGTACCTGGTCATGAAAGAGGGCTCAAACATCTTTTTAGTTGTGATATAGAGTCTCAGTCTACATTATATTTTCGGATGCACACTTCTCTTTAAAACACGCAGCACAGAAACCTCAAACCTGAAAGATTCAGGGATTTTGGAAAAACATTTGGGGTTCCAGCCCCCTTAGCCCACCCCTAGCGCCGCCCCTGGATATAATGTTCAAATTATTCATTGTTAACGAAATTACTGAGGAAATGTTCGCTGACAGCTATCTCAGCATGCAGAAAATATGTTCGGCTGATGCAGATGTGATCCTCATTGTGATATTTTTTTAGGCTACTTGCTTAAAGATTAGGTGTACACTTGTTTTCGACGTGTTTTCTGATTAATGTTCGTTACTTCCCAGTTCGCATGTTTTTGGATTTTAAGTCCATTTTTGTGAGATTAAATATCATTATAAGCATAATATTCCCTTTTTTTTTCTGTGATTAAAGTGGCCGATCCTTATTCAATAGATAAGACGTTTTTAATGTTTATGTAGGCTTATTAATTTTTATTGTTGGCTGCACATTTTTGGGGGGGCACAAGGAAATTCTGGGGGGGCAATGCCCCCCCTAGCCCCCCCTAGACCCGGCCCTGCAAAGTGGTTTAATAAAGGGCCGTTTGATCTTGTGAAATATGAAATTTTAGTACGCCTACATTTTACAGTTCCAGTACTTTTACATGGGAAAATATAAATATGGCCTACTGCCCTAACGAAATATAAAGGTTCATCATTTTTACTGTACCAATGTTTTTTTCATGAACCATTAAACGTGGCTGCCCTACGAAAGCCACATTTCAGCAAATAGATCGTTATTAATTTATGCACATCCATACTCGCATTTTCTGCATATTTTTGATGGATCTTTAATAATTAATGCGTGTCCATACTATTTTCTTCTTTAATAATTATCTATTTGCTCAAAATTATAAAGAAGAAGATAGTATGGATGCGCATGAATTATTAAAGATCTATTTGCTCAAAATTATGCAGAAAATGCTAGAATGGATATGCATACATTAATAAAAATATATTTGCTCAAAATTGAAAATGCGAGTAGCCTATGAATGAATTAATAATGATCTATTTGCTCAAAATTATGAAGAAAATGCGACTATGGATGTGCATAAATTAATAACGATCTATTTGCTCAAAATTATGCAAAAAATGCGAGTATGCATGAATAGGCTAAATAAAGATCTATTTGCTCAAAATTATAAAGAAGAAGATGGTATGAACGCGCATGAATTATTAACGATCTATTTGCTCAAAAATATGCAGAAAATGCGAGTATGGATATGCATACACTAATAAAGATCTATTTGCTCAAAATTATAAAGAAAATGCGAGTATGGATGAATTAATAAAGATCTATTTGCTCAAAATTATAAAGAAGAAGATGGTATGGACGCGCATGAATTATTAACGATCTATTTGCTCAAAAATATGCAGAAAATGCGAGTATGGATATGCATACACTAATAAAGATCTATTTGCTCAAAATTATAAAGAATGCGAGTATGGATGAATTAATAAAGATCTATTTGCTCAAAATTATAAAGAAAATGCGAGTATGAATTAATAAAGATATATTTGCTCAAATTATGCAGAAAATGCGAGTATGGATGTGCATAAATTAATAACGATCTATTTGCTGAAATGTGGCTTTCGTAGGGCAGTTTATATCACGGCCTTAAGTCTGTCTGCTTTAAAGCATTCTCTGTGACGGCCATGATATGAATAGTTGTGTGCATTGTTCTTTTTGCCAAGTTAAAAAAATAAATAAATAAATAAGGCTGATACAGTAAAAAGTGCTCAAAATGTGGCTTTCGATAGGGAAGTGCGTCATTTTTCAAGGACTTATGTCCATTTGTGGCATCCAAGAATCGCGCTGGGAAATGGGCTCAGTGTGCACTGTCATAATGCCACGTTTAATGGTTCATGAAAAAAACATTGGTACAGTAAAAATGATGAAACTTTGTATTTCGTTAGGGCAGTAGGCCATATTTATATTTTCCCATGTGAAAGTACTGGAACTGTAAAATGTAGGCGTACTAAAATTTCATATTTCACAAGATCAAACGGCCCTTTATTAAACCACTTTGTCGGATTTAAGGCATCCTTACAGGTGGCAGAGACATGGTTATTTTCTCCATTCAATTCTAACAGCGCTTATTGCGAGCAGAGCCATTGACATAAAGCACTTTAGATATAAGGAAGGCACGTGTTTAATTAAAACGAATAATTAGCTGGATTCATCCTAGACGATCTGGTCTAAGAAAGCCAGATTTTCAGCAAATACAGCTGTATTAGTTCATGTGCATCCACTCTCATTTTCTCTTTAATTTTCATGATCTTTATTAGTTTATGTGCATTCATACTCTGGCATTCTTCATAGGCAGTGACGCGCAAATGAAGTAGATTATAGTATACACAAACCGGAAATTGTAACGCGTGCGCACGCACACGAAAGTATCTCGCGCACGCGAAAGTTTCTCGTGAGCACGCGAAAGTATCTCGTGCGCACGCGAAAGTATCTCGTGAGCACGCGAAACTCCGTCATTTTTTTATTTTTGCAAAGGTCCCTTTAGGGGCTCCGTAGTAACCTGCAGAAAGTCACAGAATATAGTATTGTCCAAATAATGTCCTGTAGTTTCAGATTCAAGTATTTCCTTTGCAATGCTTCAGCAATTAGTAGTTCATTTCCTCATAATCTCTTTTGTCTTTTCCATCTTTTCCTTCTGTCATGTTTTTGAAGAAAATAAATGGTAAAATGTTACTGGAACAAAGACTGCTATAAAAAGTGAACAGTCACTAATGCTTTCAGCCACACAGAAACATAAACAGAATAGATTCAGAAAATTATGCACACCTATATATATATATATATATATATATATATATATATATATATATATATATATATATATATACACACTCTAAAAATGCTGGGTTAAAAACAACCCAAGTTGTGTTGAAAATGGACAAACCCAGCGGTTGGGTTAAATGTTTGCCCAACCTGCTGGGTAATTTTATTTAAACCAACTATTGTTTAAAAATTAGTTGGGACCCAAAATAGTTGGGAAATTAAAAACCAGATGCAATTAGAGGCAACAATAATAGACAAAAGGTGAATGTTTATTAATAAGCTTTAATATTTTATTCATATAAATATAATAGTTTAATAGTTTATTAATATAAATTTATTAATAAGCAATTTAATAAATGTTTATTGTTTAATAATTATTCATTGAACATTAATAAATGTTCATTTCCAACATACTTTGGGTTAATTTTAATGAATTTTTAATTTTTAAACAGTAGTTGAGTTAAATAAAACTACCCAGCAGGTTGGGCAAACATTTAACCCTACCACTGGGTTAAAACAACCCAATTGCTGGGTTTGTCCATTTTCAACCCAACTAGCATTTTTTAGAGTGTGTATATATATATATATATATATATATATATATATATATATATATGTATATATATATATATATATATATATATATATATATATATATATATATATATATATATATATATATATATGTATATATATATTCTGTTCTGTTCTGTATGCACAAGCACACAGAAGAAAACTCATCCAACCCATCTAAACAGAACAAGACTCTATAAATCCAGTAATGTTATGTACCCCACAAATTCCTTAAGCCCTCTTATCTTCCGTATATGGCTCTTGATCTTCTGTAATGCTGAATTAAGAAGAATATTATTACCGTACTCTCTAAATGACCCCTGTTTTCTGGAGACGCTTTGAAACTTCTGGCTAGTTAAAGCAATAAGGCGGAGAGAAGCAGAAATATGAATGCGTGTGGCCTTTTTGTAAGTGTGTGTGTGTGTTAGGAAAAGCCTGAGCCTCATTTGAATTTTTATTGCACAGTAGCTCATCAGGAGAAAAGCCCAGTAGAACAAAGGTGATTTCCAGCTTATTTATAATAAGAAGCGCTACTACCTGACTCATTATCTTCCTGCTTAAACTTCTCACCCACAATGCATGGCATAATGTACACTGTAAGCTCCAATGGTATCCTCCTGTATTCTCAGTCACGATTTTGTTCTAAATGCATGCAAAAGGCCCCATGTCAATTTAGTTTGCTGGTGGGCTTGGATAGAGGGCGCTGTTTTTCCACTTGCCTTTTCTATGGTTGTAGTGGAGAAAGCAGCAAGGCTATGTTCGGAATAGAATTTACTATTTTTACAGTATTTATACCATGCACAGTTATGCAAATTCTACAACATTTTCTACAACTAAGCAACTTGAGCACATTGCATAAAATACCATATCCACAATGCAAAGCAGTAATATCAGCTGTTGTATAACATGTGCTGCATCCGAATATGTGTACTTCCATACTATATAGAAGGCAAAAAACCATATGCCACCAGAGAAGTATGTCTGAATTCATAGTATTCATAAAACACTGGGAGAAAAGTACCTGGATGACCTACTACTTCCAGCGAGATTCTGAAGTGCACATTCAATAGACACTTTACTGTTTCATGAGGTCACAGGAGAGGATTTATGGATGCCAGTGAAGCGACGCAACTGATGCCGTAGGTTACATGACAGTGACAACATGGCGGATACAGTACATCCGGATTACATTCATTCATACTTTTTACCGGTCGCATAAATTTCAAACCATACCAGTATGTGATTTTGGACGTAGAGTTCTTTGATTCATTATTTGATCGGACTACCAAGAGCATTTTAACAAATTTGGAAATGCAAATTACCTGCAATTATTCACAAAGTTTGCTTTACAAATCATGCAGCTTAGTCAGTAGTGACAACACTACTGTTCATCCATTTTCATTACGTTTTACTATGGTTCCAAAACTACTTAAAGAAAATAATAGGCAGTGTATACTGCACAGTATATGCATACTGTGAGCAATATGCTAGTAATCCATTCTGAACAAAGACTGCAATTCCCAAGGCAATTTTAATGAGACTATCATAACAAGGAGTCATTTTGCGAGAGATTATGAGAGTAGATAACATTGCAGAAAGACGAATTAGAAGAAGTAGGAGTTCACTAATCCTCTCAGGTTTATGAAAAGTAAATAGTCCTAAATAAAAGGTCTTTGTTTTTCTGACACACACGCTCAAGGCAAAAAGGCAGACCAGAATTTGAGGGGCCAGATATTTGGAAATGTCTTTTTCCTTTTTCTTATCATTACTTTTAAACTGTTTTGAGAGTTTAGCAACTCCCTGAATGGATTACAGCAACAGAAAATGTGATTTGGTTTGTAAACAATAAAATTATTTTGGCTTGGACTTTCTGGATATGATATATTATTGATTTATGTTAAGCTCCATCAATAGTATGTGTCTTGATTAACAGTTTAGTCGTACATCTACTTGTAAAATCCAGCAAAAAATGCTTTGACTGAAATATACAGGATTTCAAAACATAAATATTTTGCTCAATACATTTACATTTTTACTGTAAGTGCATGATAGATGCTGTTGATCAAGCTTAACTTGTATTTAATATGCAATAGTCTTTTTAACTTTGATTTTAGTCAGTCTTTTGAGATGTGCCAAATCAATAGTTTCTACTTTTATTTAATAAAGTCTCCTTGTTATAGTAATTAATTACCAGATGTAAGGGATAAAACAGGGATCTGTTTGGGAGCCTGTAAAAGATTGCTTTTAATTCTCAAGGGGCCTGTTGAGACGATTGCTTGGCCTTTCGTTTTATCTCACATGTCACTTTAGATAGCTTAGCTGACATCCATCAGGAGACATACTGAGGGAAGAGAAGAGAAAAGGTGAGAGAAGAAGAAAAACAGATAGACAAAAAAGGTAGAAGGAGATAGACAGAGGCAGAAGCAGAAATCAGAAGATAGTGAGAGCTGCTTGCTGAAAACGAACCAAGAAAACAATTAATCGCTGAAACGGCACACAAGCATTCAGTTTTCAGAAATTAGAGATTGTGGTCTTTTATAAAACAAAACTTGATTTCCCTTTTTTAAAAGAAAATAAATACTGTACATGTATGCATAGTCAGATAAAATACAAAGTACCACACTTTACTATAATAAAATGCCATATTTGTTGCATATGCAGTCAAATTTAAAAAATATTTTTTTGTTTATCATTACATTTTTCCCACAGATTTGCGCTAGTAATATCATTAAAATCTTTTTCAATGACTTTTCAATATGCAAATGGAAATGGGTAACACTTTACAATAAAGGTTCCATTTGTTAACATTAGCTAACTGCATTAATTAACATGAACTATAATAACATATACTTCTAAAGCAATTATTAATGTTAATTTTAACATTTACTACTGCATCATTACAATCAAGAGTTGTATCTGTTAATATTATTTAATAGAGCCTAGCTGACATGAACTAACAATGAACAGAAATACTGCAACAAATGCACTCAACGCGCCACAAGCTAGTGATGCCTGGTGGTTAAAACAGTGTAAATTCAACAAATTCAATGTTTTATTGAAATGGTCATCTATTAACTGTATATTTACTAGTTACTTGAAAACGTAATCTGATTACGTAACTCAAGTTGCTTACCCCAACACTGCTGGTCTACACTTTCCTTGTTTAAACAGTTAGAAGATTAAGAAAATGACAAAGCATGTTCAGATAAAAACACCTCTTCAGGTGGAGGTGGTTTATAGGAGCCTCTTTTTACCCTTTTCTGACAAACTCGGCCTGGTAAGTTAGCGTGTGATTAGCTGGAATGGCTGAATTGGATTGAATTTCAATTACTGCATGTCTGGTCACGTCTGAGAGAGTCACAGCTGGGTGAGGGGAGCGGCCCTCTTGTTTAATATCACAGGAGGAGCACGGCTCTGATATACTGGAGAAAGAACTTCAGATGTTTGGGACAGCCGTTTCACTGCAATTGTTGAGCAGTTGAATGGATTTTCCACACAAAAGACTTGGACAAATTTATGAAAGGAGGATGTGTAAATGTGTCTACAGTGCTGGAGCCACTAGCTAAACATTAGCCTGACGTGGTCATACACAATTCTAGTCAGAATATGAGTCTGATACTGCTCCATTGGGCTTTGATTATGGGGGCGTATTTCAACCGATCCAGGAAAGACCTCAATTGGATAGACCTACAACCAATCAGAGCTACAGAGTAAGTGACGTATGTTGAGCGACGCATAGTTGTCAACAGAACTCTTAGCGACCATCGGGGCCAGCTGATAAATCAAACTTTTGCCGAATCCCGTAGGAAGGACGGCAAAGACATCTTTCCCATCGACAAATGCCTTGATCGCGGTCCTCTGTTCCTCTTTTAAAATTAATGCGCTGTCGATATCTTCTATAACGGACGCGATGGCGGAATCTACACATCTCAATTCTTCAACAGCCATCATTGTTGTAAACTAATTGACCTTTCGCAAAGACTCGCCCCCCTTAGTTACTGTTGCTTTGTCCGACAAGCCGTGGCGCTATCACGCCACACAGAGTGGAAAATACATCGCGGAGCAAAGAGGAAACTGACAACACATCGACAGACGAGACAGAGCAGGTAACTTATGATATTAAACAAAGTCCCAGCTTTCAAACTGTGTAGTTATTAAAAAAATTCAAACCATAAAAACCGTTTTGTGGCTCTTTAATGTGTTGTGACCATGATCGTGACAGATTGCTGTAGCGCCTCAGCTCAAGAGGCTCGTTAACCGATCATCTCTTTCTACTAGTCCATTTATAGCATCAAATAAACATGAATGAACATGAGAATGAATGTTGTTTCAAACGCGGAAAGACGTCAATATGCAAAATTTTTCAAGTTTAACTCCACCGATGTTAATCTTCTAACTCCTGACTGCTTTGTCGGAAAAAATGGCGGATGCGGCGTTCTGATTGGTTAGATCGCTTGTCAATCAAACTCCCCAAGCGCTCTTTAATGACGTGGGTGGTTACGTAACCGCAGATAGCCTGTCCATCATCGATTAAAGCCCGCCCTGGCAATTTGATTGGCTCGGCCTTCTGGGAGCCGAGCATTAATACTCCACAATGGATCGAGTCCAGACCGAACTTCCCGTCCAAAAAATGTTGTGGGCGGGGTTCGGGCTGGCACCCAGGCTAGCTAAACATAGCAGCGCTATTAAACTTGCTACATTTTTCAGTAGTGTCAATAAATAGTGTAGCTTATCCATTAACAGGCTATTTTGTTTCTAATAAATGTGTAGCATGCAAAATACTGTACTGCGCATGCAGTTGTAGCTAGCTAATCAGGAAGAGTTATTTATATCCCCAGTAACATTTTTACACCACTTAAACATGGTAAAATCACAGTAACACACTGCCTCTCATTGCTTATTTGTATTTATATTTTTTTTGTAATTATTTCTAATTAATATAGCTTATTGTAAATAGCTAATGCAGTTAGCTACTTTGTTAGTAAATCGCTATACGCTACGCTATGAGATAACGATTACTTTACTGTTGTTGTACTGCTTTAAATTCTGAAATTATTTGAAGTAGCTTCCCAATGGTGTAAAACCATGTGCACATACACACGTTTTAGTGGTATGTTGGATTATTCACGTGTGCGCACGTGAGTGTCTCATGTGACTATTATGAGGATTAGCTGAACTATAAGACCTGAGCAACACACCAGTTGCATAAACATAGCCTCTAATGGTGCCAAGTTAATACTGTGTCTTAAGAACTAGTCTGACCAGCTAGCAGTTAGTTAGGGGCTAATCACTCTTACTTTTCATATTCAAATTAGACCAATCTACCTTTTCATGAATCTGACTTTAAAAAGTAATGACCAGTCTTGAAGAAAAAAAAATACATGACTAACTAATCAACTACGAGTCTAAACATTTTATGCAACCGGCACCTGGTGTGTAGTTGCTTTCGCTCACGGTCTCCCTGAGATTCTAAACATGGTGCTGATTTTGACACCTTCTGTAGCACACACACACTACAACATACACAAAGATTATCAGTCAATCAACACATTTCCCAAGTGGGCTCTTCTAATCATCAGCAGACCACTTAAGGATCCACAGCTATCAAATACGCCAGTATAGAGTGTTAGTTAAAACAGTGTCTGAGTGTGGAGGATGAGAGGTTGTAGGCGTTTCTGGAGTGAGTCTGATTGGGACGGATCCCTTCTCTTGAGCGCCTGGTCATCAGAAACTACAAGGGAAGCTCTTCTGGGTTTTAATTTGTGTAATAATTTAATTATTTCCAGGTGTTGGAAAGCATGACTTACTATTTACATAAAACTGGTAATATTAAATGCTATATATTTTATAATTGAAAGTTACAGTCTAATATGCTTACCATTTTTATTCAACTTTTGTAATGAGCCTGGCAGACAGTAAAACAGAGAAAAAATCTTTAAGAGGGACTTGAGCCATATTTAAGGATTGGACTAGAATAAAATTCGGTTTTGATTTGTGCTAATAAACAACCACCCATAAATCAATATCAACTACCTAGCAACACCCTAGCAACAACTCAGAACATCCTAGCAAGCACATAGCAACACCCTAGCAATGCTGTAGCAACCACCACCCAGAACACCCTATCAACCACATAGAAACCCTTCAGAACATCTAGCAACCACATAGCAACACCCTAGTAAAACTACCCAGAAACCCTTATAAGCCACAGGGCAACACATTATCAACACCCTAGCAACAACTCAGAACATTCTAGCAAGCACATAGCAATACTTTAGCAAAGCTGTAGCAACCACCTAGAAACCACTCAAAACATCCTAGCAACCACATAGCAACACCCTAGTAAAACTAGCCAGAAACCCCCTATCTACCACCTAGCAACACATTAGCAGTGCCCTAGCAACAACTCAGAACATCCTAGCAAGCACATAGCAACACCCTAGCAATGCTGTAGAAACCACCACCCAGAACACCCTATTAACCACCTAGAAACCACTCAGAACATCTAGCAACCACATAGCAACACATTATCAACACCCTAGCAACAACTCGGAACATTCAACACCCTAGCAATGCTGTAGAAACCACCACCCAGAACACCCTATTAACCACCTAGACACCACTCAAAACATCCTAGCAACCACATAGCAACACCCTAGTAAAACTAGCCAGAAACCCCCTATCTACCACCTAGCAACACATTAGCAGTGCCCTAGCAACAACTCAGCAATACCCTAGCAATGCTGTAGCAACCACCACCCAGAACACCCTATCAACCACCTAGAAACCACTCAGAACATCTAGCAACCACATAGCAACACCCTAGTAAAACTACCCAGAAACCCTTATAAGCCACATAGCAAAACACATTATCAACACCCTAGCAACAACTCAGAACATTCTAGCAAGCACATAGCAATACTCTAGCAAAGCTGTAGCAACCACATAGCAACACCCTAGTAAAACTACCCAGAAACCCCCATCTACCACCTTGCAACACATTAGCAGTGCCCTAGCAACAACTCAGAACATCCTAGCAAGCACATAGCAACACCCTAGCAATGCTGTAGCAACCACCACCCAGAACACACTATCAAACACCTAGAAACCACTCAGAACATCTAGCAACCACATAGCAACACCCTAGTAAAACTACCCAGAAACCCTTATAAGCCACAGAGCAACACATTATCAACACCCTAGCAACAACTCAGAACATTCTAGCAAGCACATAGCAATACTCTAGCAAAGCTGTAGCAACCATCTAGAAACCACTCAAAACATCAGCAACCACATAGCAACACCCTATAAACCACCTAGCAACTCGTTAGCAACAACTCAGAACATCCTAGCAAGCACATAGAAATACTCTGGCAAAGCTGTAGCAACCACAACTGAGAACAACCTATCAACCACCTAGAAACCACTCAGAACATCCTAGCAACCACATAGCAACACCCTAGTAAAACTACCCAGAAACCCCTATCTACCACCTAGCAACACATTAGCAATGCCCTAGCAACAACTCAGAAGACCCTATCAACAACCTAGCAATGCCCTAGCAACCACTCAGAACACCTTAGCAATGTTGTAGCAACCAACTAGACTACTATAGCAACCCCATAGACAACACACCAGAAAAAATACTTTTTCTCTTTTCCCCTCCCACAAATGTAGTATGGTGTAAATTGACATGGATCCTGATGCAATTCCAGCACAAAATGCTACAGGGAATATCTAATATGATGCCATTTATTTATTATTTATTTTGCAACCTCAATTTGAGCAATTATGCCATAATTTTTCCATCAGTCCTCAAAAGGAATAAGCGAATCAGCATGGAGATTACAGTAGATTTGGCATTAATATGTGACTCAGTACTGGAGATAATACACCCATAGAGAGAGACAGCACATCAGGAGTATTTTTCTAAAGTTCTCTTGACACATGCAGGCAAACACACTCTGCAGAACTAGCGTGTGTGATACGTCCCGGCTTGCGTTTGAGAGCCCTGTGGGTTGGCAGGCAGCGGTGCGCAGGTTTAAGAGCGGTTCAACGAGCTTTTGTCGGCTTCCTCAGCACTTTTTCCTCTTCAAAAAGAGCAGGAAGAGATTTGAGCAGTCAGCAAATCCATTCCAGACTCCATCCATGAACACAGAGCTGTCACATCCCTCTAGTGAGTTTTCACATAAACACAAGGAGATGAGGCCATCGGGAAATAATATGTGAATTGTTTTAGTCAGTGTTCTCAGCAAAACATACCAACTAATGTCTGCGAGTAATGCTGACATCGAGTAGTGACAGAGCAAACTGAAAATAGCTTCTGGATATAAAATAAGTCAGAGAAGCAAATTTATCAGACATAAACAGAGCATTGTTATATTTGGTATGACCTCCCAAAAATATTTAATGCTGATTCAATGAGGATTTTACAATGAAACGGAATGAGAAACAGATCATTTTTTATAAAAATAAGAATTAAAGCACATTATATTTCAGATCTTAAATATTTTTTTTTTTTAATAGAGAAATAACTAATTGTTATATTATATTATATTATATTATATTATATTATATTATATTATATTATATATATTATATTATATTATATTATAAAAGATAAAAGACGACCAAAAAAACAACTTGCTTGGAATGTTTCTACCTTTGGCATCTTGTTTTCATGATCTGATGTATTGATTCTGAACAGGGTCAGGCACTCTGCAGTATATCTGCAGTACAGTTTGTCTCTTTCTATTCGCACAGTTCTTCATTAAAATCAGCTGCTCTAATAGCCTGTGAGAGGACTGAAAGTGTCCTTCCTCTTCTTCTCTTGTCCAGCATTAGGGATCCACAGAGCAGTACATCAACTGACGGCAGCTAATGGAAGTAATCCAAGTTGATTAGCAGACACCAAACCCATCTCTTGTTTTCACACCCTGCTGCAAATGACACAGAGACAAAAAGATGGTGTAGAGCAGGGGTATTTTGTCAGAGAGTGATAAAACAGACCAAACAAATAAACAAATAAATAACTGGCAAAATGCCAATATATATTATTTAAAAATAATTAATAAGCTTGTTTCCACCACTAAATTAAAAAAATAAATAAAAAAGGTAATTATGACTTTATCTCATAATTCTAAACTTTTCCCAGAATTGCAAGATTTAAACTCGCAGTTGCGAGTTATAAATTCATAATTGCGTGATATAAAGTCAGAATTGTGAGATATAAACTCGCAATTGCGTCTTATAGTCAGAATTCCAAGATATAAACTCGCAATTCTGACTTTATAACTCGCAGTTCTGACTTTATATCACACAATTCTGACTTTATATCTCACAATTCTGACTTTATAACTCGCAATTCTCACTTTATATCACAATTCTGACTTTATAACTTGCAATTCTGACTTTATATCAAGCAATTCTGACTTTATATCAAGCAATTCTGACTTTATAACTCGCAATTCTGACTTTATATCACGCAATTCTGACTTTATATCACGCAATTCTGACTTTATACCACGCAATTCTGACTTTATATCTCACAATTCTGACTTTATATCTCACAATTCTGACTTTATATCAAGCAATTCTGACTTTATAACTCGCAATTCTGACTTTATATCACACAATTCTGACTTTATATCACGCAATTCTGACTTTATATCTCACAATTCTGACTTTATATCACACAATTCTGACTTCATAACTTGCAGTTCTGACTTTGTCACACAATTCTGACTTTATAACACGCAATTCTGACTTTATATTATATCTCACAATTCTGACTTTATATCTCGTGATTCTGATTTTATAACTCGTGATTCTGACTTTAAATATCGCAATTCTGACATTATATCTTGCCATTCTGACTTTATATCACTATCACGCAATTCTGACTTTATATCTTGCAATGAGTTTATATCTCATAATTCTGAGAAAAAAAGTCAAAATTGTGAGATATAAACTCGCAATTACCTTTTTTATTTTTTATTTCATGGCGGAAACAATCTTCCATATATATAATGGATGGATTACAACATATAAAAGGGAACAGAGAGAAAGAGGAAGGAGAGATGCATGGAGAGAGATAGTTTGCCATGCATGAAGGTTCAGTTGTCAGGACGCTCTATGGAGACTCACTGATATAGCACAGAGTTTTTTTGCCTACAAGCCTGCATGTGTTAAATTCACTCCACCTGCTCTTCTATCACTGACTGTTTTTCTTTTTGTCTCATCTTCTCCTCTCTGTCTCTTCCGCTCTCTTAGAACGACTCCTGGGGAAAGCAGTACTCTTACGCCCTATTTAAGGCCATGAGTCACATGCTGTGTATTGGGTATGGAGCCAGGGCGCCCGTCAGCATGTCAGACCTTTGGATCACCATGCTTAGTATGATTGTAGGCGCTACCTGTTACGCCATGTTTGTGGGCCACGCCACAGCTCTCATCCAGTCTCTGGACTCGTCTCGACGACAGTACCAAGAGAAGGTAAGCGCAACCTCATCGGTTTCATTCACCTAGCTGCGTTGTTTGCGTTGTTTTGATATTTCCACCACCATGCCTTCATTGGACATGCATGTGATCTTACAACTCCATGATAGCGTAGTAATCTGTGTCATCATCATGTATCACATTATAAGCTCATCAATCATTCAAGAATGACATCAATATTGATCTGACGTCAAAGAAATTCTACCTCTGCTACATGGGAAGAAGACTGCATGCTTCAGAAAACATGTACAGGTTCAGGGCTGGAATCTACAGGTCTAGAATTTGGTTTGGATGAATGATATAGCCAAAATGAGTAATTTATCCCTGCAACATATATTACAAAATGATGATGATGATAATAATAAATAATAATTATAATAATAATTTAAAAAATTGTATAATAATTGTTGAATAATCCAAAATTGTTATTCATTACTAATTCATATTATTTATTAATAAAATATTATGAATATGATTTATTATGATTATGATTAAGAAAATTATTAATTCTTCTTTTTATTCGTAATAATAATAATTTTGGAAAAGTCCAGAATGTATTATTATTAATCAGTAATAATTCGTATTATTTTAGTGTTATTAAAACACTATGATTATGATTTATTATGATTATGATTAAGAAAATTAATTAATTCTCCTTTTTATTCATAATAATAATAATAATAATTTAGGAAAAATCCCAAATTTATTATTATTAATCATTAATCATTTTTATTATTTTAGTGTTATTAAAACGTATTCTTGATTAAGTGACATTAGAATATGAATTCATTATATTAATTGATTATATAAAAACAATTACTATTATTATTAAGAAGAATTAATTCTCAATTATTAAATAATTACAATAAATGCATTAATAATAATACAATGAAATATTAATAATTAGTAATTCATATTCTTGATTATTCTAAAATATTATGAATAATTAATTATATTAATTATTTAAAAAGTAATAAAAACTATTATTATTACTACAAAATAAAGTCTGGCATAAGTGCAACTGACTCAGATCAGTAAAAATAATATTATAAAACATAACTTTGATAACTCGCATAAAGCCACTGAAAAATAGCCAATATGCACAAACTGTGTCCATGCTTCATTTAAATTCTGCATTACAGCAGCAAAATGTTGCTCAGTTTGTTGCCTAACAAACAACCCTTAAAATCATGTTCTTTCCACATATCCTGCTCATAACACCACGTTTCTTTGTCAGACTCGCATGTAAACAGCATATAGCAATACCAGCACAAACACGTCTACCGCGGTGCGTAATTCTCACCTGCACAGGTTTTTGGAACCGGTGCTATCGCTGCTTAACACTGCTGTTCTCTGACCTCAACTGTATAGTTCATTACTAAGCTAAATCAAGGATTGTGATACTTAAGTCATCAAGTCAGAGATGCCACAGCGTATTGATTCCACTTCCTCTAAACAGCATGCAGCTTCCTCCCTGAGATACCATGAGAGGAGGGATTGTCAGATTATCCCTCATTCTAAACTCCTCCTGTCTTTGAGTGCTTGTTGTACCGTTAGTGGATCATTATATCGCCATGCTTTCAAAGAGGATTTATCCCAAGTGAAAGACAAAAACACTCTCTCTGGGCCAAAGCATGTGTAAGGGGAGCCAGAGCTGCTTTGTCCCATGGGAGGAGGGTTTTTTCCTCATCTGTGACCTCAACGAGCCAGGTTAACGTCACAACACACAACGACATGCCAACATGAGCCATCAGCTTCTCCGTTTAATACCATTACAGTGGATGAATGGAAAGACGAGATGGAAATGGAGAGAATGGGATTGTGCTCCAGGGAGTTGGCACAGACTAAATGAAAAAGAATTATGTAGAATAGGCAACAATGTCAGAGAAAGACTGTACTTTTAGGGGTGTAACAGCTTGTTACTGGGCAGTACCCTCAAAAAGTGCATTTTTTTAAACTTATATACCTCTTAAGAGAGCATATTAGTACTTTTTGAGGTTACTGACCCAGTGACAAGCTGTTGTACACTCTAAAAAAATGTGTTGGCTCAACAACAACAACAAAAACTAGATGAGTAAAGTTCGTAGACAAACTTTAAGTTGGCTTGAAAAAGCCTAGCCAGAAGGTTAGGATTAGTTTTAAAAGCTTGAAGTTTTAAGCTTTTTAGTTTGAAATAGTTGAAGTTTTAGTTTAGTAGTTTAAAAGCTAGATAATGTATGAGTAAGTAAGTGTGAGTGAGTGTGTGTAGATAGATATAGTTAGTTAGATAGTTAGTTAGATAGTTAGAAAGTTAGTTAGTTTATGAGTTTGAGTGAGTTTGAATGGCTTAGTAATAGTACATTGAATGGAAGCTTCATTGAGTTTAATGGGCTTCAGTTTGTTTAGATTTGAATTTTGACAGTTGGAGTTTGATGGAATGTTCAGATTTTCAATGTAAGTCAATGGGAGTTTTTTACAGTTTTAATCAGCATTTTTAGGAAAACCGTAAGTCGGATCAGTCTGAAAAGACATAGCAAACTCGAGTCAGAACAGTTTGAAGGTCTGGGCCAAGTTTGGTGGTTGTAGCTTTAAAGCTCTAGGAGGAGATGCAGTCTAAAATTTGGCTCAGAAGAAGAAGAAGACGGAAGAATAATAATAAGTTTATATAGCAGATCAGTAAGTTGGCTTTTTTCAAGCCAACTTAATAACGCAACAGTTTTCATCAGTTATTTTGAGTTATGACAACTTTGAGTGAATTTACGTTCAACCAACAAGCTACATTGAGTTAGAACTTAATAATTTGTAGCATAAACACAAATTTTTAAGTTGATTACTCAAAAAAATTAAGTTGTTCCAACTACCAGAGTTGTAGCCCTGAAACCAATTAATCTTATCCGTTTCAGTTCAAATTCAATTCAACAGCTATCATAGCACATGCTAACATAACTTTTTTAACATCTATATTTAATGAACAAGTAAGATATTACTTGTCACTGGCATTAGCTTATAGAGCCTTCTTCTAACCACAAAAACTTCAACATTACAGAGACTCTTTTAAATGTCAAACATAACAGCATTAAACACTAACAGGTCTTTCCTTCACTAAAAACAAATAAATTAACACTTATTTTCAACATTTATTCTCCTGATCCAGTCCAAATGCAAAGCATGCTAGGAACTAGAAATCCACTGCCTAATTTCCAAAGTTAAAGACAATTTCTACAAACTAATTTTTAAAAAAATAAATAAATAACTTTTAGCCAATTAACACAGAAATTTGAGTTTAAATTACAGACAATATTAAGTTGATGTACTATAAGCTGCCATAGGAAATAAACTGTCTGCTAAATGTCAGAGGCAATAGCATCCTTTAAATTTATTGAGTAGCATGTATACATTCCCACATACGATCAAACTACTATCCAGAGACAATCACAGGCTCAATTTCACTCTAGCTCATTTGTTGCCACTGTTTAAAATATCATCTAAGAGTTTTCTTGCATTTATAAAGTTGCATCTTCTCATTACAGCCGACCCTTACATCTTTTTGATTGACAAAGCCATTTAGCTGAAACCTTTTAGCAGAACAAAGTATGGGATTTCCAAGCTAATGAGATTCCTTTACTCTGGAAAACAGGGTGCTGCACACATCCATGGACCATGTGTACCATCAATTTCCCTGTCATGGCCGCTGTGCACGGGCTTATCTGAGTTGCACACGTAGCTGGTGTCACCTTCACTGCGACAATGACACAGCGGTCTGAAACGGACAAAGGGCTTCTATGAATTTACATCTCTCTGCCTGTCCCGGCATGGACTCTTATCTTCAATTTAAATATGATTTTTTGACCTTGCCGTGGCCGTGTAGCGTTCGACACAAACGAGCAGTGTTACACACTTCACTTAGAATCGCAATGTCACCGCTGTGGTTTCATCCCGCCATAATGCCAATTAAAATCTGGCTCCATTGCAAATGGATATTAGATACGGCTCCCCTGCCCAGAGATCTGCAAAAGACATTCTTATTGAGCGGTCCTCTCAGTGGTCACTATATATATAAACAGAGGAGGTCAAATGACAAAGCCAATGTCACTGGCCAATACTGCCGAGAAGAACAGCATCGCTGGTCACCAGCGTACATATGTCTTATTTTGGATACTATGCTGTTGTCCCAACTAAGCTGTTTAACCAACTTATTTAACTGACATTTTAACTGTTTAATAGCAAAAGCACAGCATTCTAATTAAAGTACCATAGCTAAAAAAAAAATTTTATGGAAAAATGTAGTACTGGTAGTACAGAGCACCATGTCAAGCCGGTTCATGCTGATAGACGACTGCTTTCAAGTGCTGTGTCTGTGAAGAGCATCAAAGGTTTCTATTTACAACATGTTTTTGCAGCACTGAGCATTCATACAGGTTTGTTGAGCACATAAATGCAATGTCCAGTCAGAGTTAAGTTAGGCAGCAGGTATGCCATATTTTTGTACGCAAACCAGGAAGTTAGCATCTCCCTTGTTCCCTTAACAAAAACCCAGTAGGATTTTTCCATTGGCTTTTGAGTTAGGCCAATTGCAGAAAATAAGCTCTGTGACCAACAAAAGTTTGTGATTCTTAGACGTTTTGTTCATCCTGATGATCATCACAAATTAACACTTTTTTACATTTTGAAGAGCGAATACATTCAGCAGAAGTAAAGTCAAAAGTTAAACGTAGAATATAAACGAACAACACCACAGTCACATGACTTCAACGTCACCATCAATAAGCTTCCGACAACTCAGGCCCCGTTTAAACAAGTGCGTTTTTGTTTTAAAATGGCGTTTTAAAATGAAAACGTTCCTTGTCTACACTGGCGTTTCCACAGCATTTCAGAAATGATCTCCATCTACACTACACAGCCGAAAAAATGCATGTCACATGACCGTTCATGCACACTGGGCATGTGCGTACAAGTGTAAACAGTTGCCTCTTGCTAATGTAGGCAGCTGCAGTATTAAAAAAAAAATTTAACTGCACAATAGCTGCTAAAAATTTCAACAAAGCCAGCAAAGATTGCAATTCAGTCTCCATGTTATTGTTTACATGGTCGTCAGGGAGCGAACGTGGGCAGCCACACCATCATTTTCAAAAGTATGCGTTTTGGTCCGTTTATACTGAAACACAATCCCGGCATTTTCAAAAGCACTTTCAAAAGTCTCCATTTTTGAGTTTCAAACACATCGGCGTAGTGTAAACAACAGGCGTAACCGTAGCAAAACTAATGCATTTTAAAACGAAAATGCACTAGTGTAAACGGGGCCTCAGTCTTTCAACAAAGTTCTGCATGTGATCTACTGATGATGCGCAAATTAAAGAACACGGACTCAGCCGATCATTTCCATAGTGACCAACACAGTCTACCAAGAACAGCGCAAATTAGCGTCTGGTATAAGACATGCTTTTTTGGGCGTTAAATAATGGCACAAATACCAGTAAATTAACTAGCGCAAACCTTAGTAAATCACGTTGCATGATTCATTTAAATACTCTCCTCCCATACATTTTGTGTCTAAAAGGGAAACTCCTACAAATGCATTTGCAGCAAGGTCAGCTGCAAAAATAACTGTGTCCAGTGCTAATTTTTCACTGCGTGTCTTTAGTAAATCCTGACGGTAGTTTTTTAATGCCAAAAGAGGGTTTGTGCTGATGATTATAAACTATCATTATAATACTATTAAATACAATATGGGATGAAATAAAAGCATGACTCTCACAATCTCAATGCAATCTGAATTTTATCAATGCATATAATATTTCTTCTTCTTATTATAAAAATATATCAATAAATATATTCAAAATAACAATAATACTTGCATAAAATTAATAGTAATCAGTGGTTTTATAACATATCTGCGGAAGAATTTTTTGACGCGGCTCTTGCACCGTCTGACTTATTGTGATCCTATCTGTTCCATTTGCAAAGACAAGCGTAAGAAAGCCGACTAAAGGAAGATAACCGTGCTTCAACAGCCTTATCTCTCATCATTCAACTCATCTGTGGCTTTGCAGTAGCAGATCTCCTATGATCAGCAGATCAAACCAGCACATGGATGAGATCAGACCCAGAAAGGAACCACGACACGTGGTTGTGTGCTGAGCAGGGAGCTGCACAGGAGCGGAAGAGTTCTTTCAAAGTGCAAGATCAAAGAAGATCGGCAGGAAAGCATTTCGGGGAGAAGTTTCTCTGATGTGAGGTCAACGTTCACCTCATTCACCTGATGTCATTGTTGATACCAGTTTAGGAATAAACCCAGACATTTTTTCCTGGCATTTACAGAGAATTCCACTGCAGGAGAGCGAGGCAATGATATTCTATGATCAAAAACAGTATAAACAGCTAGAATCCTTTGTCACATCAGCAGTCTTGTTATGTAATGCTTCATGAATACAGGCTGTTGCATGATTGAACGGAAAGGTTAAACAGGTGGGTTGTTTGTTGGATGATACAAGACATCTAAAACCAGGTGCACACCTGTTTTGCTGTCCTTCCTTGTGATTGTTGCTTGTCAGATTCTACAATATGCCCCAGTAAGATATTGAAAGTTAAAGAAGAATGCAACATCAACGGCCTTTTATGTCAGTTTGTGTGATATATATCTTAGGACTTTGGTCATGACTGACAGCATTGACAAGGCCATAATTCACAGGACTGATGTTGTGTTTTGTTTAGTGATAAAGGAAATTTATTTACAGCAAACTCAAGGTCATTTTGATTGCATGATCATGATGTGAAGGGAATGGTAAATAATGACATTTTTATTGCACATTAATATTAATAAATAAACCTGAACATGGATTAAGATGTAATATATACAATAGGAGATATAAATATTTTATTATTGCTAATGAATATATATTAAAATGTTAACACAAGAAACAAATTTTATATAAACAAACAATGTTGATTGGAAAAGTGCTGGCAAAATTAGGGCCAAAATCGAAGTTTGTGGGCATGCATACAGATGGTCTATTTTGTATGCTTGTATATCCAAAATATAGATTCTAATTTTCAAAGGGACAGAATAATAAAAGGCATCATGACCTCAAATCATCTTGCCTTTTCTCATCTTCCCTTCATGCAAATTAGAATATCTGTATTATCATCCCCATTGCATGAGCGCACCACAGTCTATCCTCCTGAGCAGTTGCAATTTGGTGGAACAAAGCACCTTTCGAGTAGTTGTATTGTCCCTTAACTTTCCTTTTTTTGCTGGAGAGAGTGAGGGGCAGCCTCAAGCACCTGGGACACAGGAGATATGCAGACAGGCCCGGGCGGATTGTTTCTGACATCTAATATAACCCTGTCAGAGCCCAGCACACATTTAATGTGATGACCGCTTCTGCAAGAAGAAATGGGGGAAAAAAGAGAGAGTGGTGATAAACAAACCTAATCTTGACAAAGCATTTCTGTTCCCACGCTGATAATAAACCCGAACATGGATTATCCTTCTGTGCTTTTGCTCAAAATGTAGTAGAGAGGAAAAATCTGAACTAGCCTATAGTGTTTAACACATAGGAAAGGAATGAAAGGAAAGTAAAAGGTAATGAAAAAGAAGAAAAGGCAGAAAGAAGAGTAAAGTAAATGGAAAGGTGATTAAAATGACAGAAAAAAAAATATGTACAGAAAAAGGAAAGAAGATGTTAGGGAAAGGAAAAGGATAGAAGAGGAAGGGGGACTTCAACGTCACTATCACTAAGCATCTGAAGTATTTAAAAAAAAAAAGTATAAGTATTTAAAAAAAAGTGAATTAAAAAAAAAAAAAAAAAAAAAAAAAAAAACGCATTGACTTCAGGACGACTGTACCAGAAGTGCTAAAATGCTAACCTGGTTCCAGGCTTTGGCCTACAAAAATACATCATTCCCTGCAGCACTCTATATGCCAGAGTTTGTTCAGCGTGAAATATGTGCTAATTAATCATTTTGTTATGACAAACAAAGTACAAATTACAAAATTATAAGGAAAGGAAAATGATAGAACTGGAAGTGGGGAAAGAAAGAAAGAAAGAAAGAAAGAAAGAAAGAAAGAAAGAAAGAAAGAAAGAAAGAAAGAGAGAAAGAAAGAGAAAATGAAGACATAAAAAGAAAAGGAAAGAAAAAGGACAAAACCAGAAAGAGAGAAGGAAAAGGCTGGAAGATGAAATTAAACTAAAATTGAAAAGGACATGAATAGGAAAATGGAAAAAAACAGGACAAGAAATAAGGAAGAATGGAAAGGAACAGAAAAGGAAAGGAAAAGTACTTGAAAGAACAGGAAAGGTGAAAAGCAACATGACAGCAAATGAAAAAGGTAATGATAAGAAATAATGAAAAATATTGCAAGGTAAAGGACAAGAAAAGGAAAAGACCAGAACAGGAAAGGGAACTACAGGAAGAAAATAAGGGAGGAGAGAAAGAAAGAAATGGAAAGGGTAATGAAAATGAAGAAAGAAAAGAAAGTGGAAAAGAAAAGGTCAAGAAATGGAAAGAGCAGGGGACCAAAGAGGATAGACACAAAGGAAGGAAGCACGGAAGGAAAGAAAGAAAGAAAAGGAAGGAAAATAAAAGAAAAGAAAAAGGACAGAACAGGAAGGGGAGAAGGAAAGGGCTGGAAGTTGAAATTAAACTAAGACTGAAAAGGGCATTAATAAGAAAATGGAGGGGGTAGGAAATGGAAAGGAACGAGACAAGAAAAAGAAAAGAAGGTGACAGGACAAGAAATAAGGAAGAAAGGAAAGGAAAGGAAAGGAAAGGAAAGGAAAGGAAAGGAAAGGAAAGGAAAGGAAAAATACTTGAAAAAGGTGAAAAGCGACATGACAGCAAATGAAAAGGAAAGAATGATGAAAAATATTGAAAGGTAATGTGAAGAAAAGGAAAAGGCCAGTACAGGAAGAAAATAATGGAGGAGAAAAAGAAAGAAATGGAAAGGGTAATGAAAATGAAGAAATAAAAGTAAATGGAAGAAGGTCAAAAAGGAAAAGAAAAGGGGAAAATTTAAAAAGGAACAAAAAGGGCAGAAAACAAATGGATAAGAAAATAATGGAATAAAAGAGAACATGGCAAAAAAGAAGGAAGAGGGAAAAAACGGGGAAAAATGGCAAAATTCAAGAACATTGGCACATATCTGTAAGAATGTGTCGATGGCCTTTTTGAAGCGAATATATAAACATGCCATTGACACTTAGAGGACGCCAGCTGTCGTTCACACAGACGACTGAAACATTTTAGCATTACCTCTGTGGGAATCATGAAGTGCTTGTGAGCAAGCTTTATAAAATCCCCTCAGGATGAAGTGAGTTTATCTGCTCTGGCAGTATCAAATGATATCCGTGCTTTAAGCCACATGCCCAAAACAGCTTGACCTCTCTGTGCCTTCTCACCACCTCAAGACCACTCCTTCAAAAGCCTCTACGCTCCTCCTTCCCCACACGACCAACCAAAAAGTTCCCCTTCTTTGTGAGTTCAGCATAAATCAATGCACTGCAAACACAAACAGGCCTTATCATGCTCTGACAGATGCGCTGTAATCAATGTAGAACAAGAAGTGACATCATTTTTTGTTTCAACCCTCATTTCCGTTGCTACCCGCTGTCTTACCGCAGCAGCACTGGCCTGCGGTGTGCGAGACGTTGTTTATTCACAGGTGCTGTCGTCACCGGGCTGTGACAATCCGTTAAACCAAACAGGCTGATCCCCTGATTCTGCTTGCTGAATATGTGTGCGTGTGTGTCTGTCTGTGAAAGTAGTCTCTGATTAAAATGGATGAGTTTCTGGAGTTTTGGTCTCCAGCTCCTCTTTTTCCAAAGTTTGGAAGCATGTTTGTGAATGTCAGAGAGAGAAAATGGAAGGCGGTAAGCTGGTGTCCAAGCTTCTCAACCAGCTTAAAGGGGTCCTTTTTTGCTTTTTTTACATTGTTACAAAAAAAAGATACAAAGCCCAGTTTTCCTCATTTAAATTATACCAAGGCATAAGCAAAAAAATGTTCCATGTTATGGAAGCTTGTTTCCGCCACTGAATGAAAAATATAAAAGGTATAATTGTGACTTTTTATCCTGCCATTCTGACTTTTTTTCTCAGAATATCTTGATATAAATTCGCAATTGCGAGGTATAAAGTCAGAATATCTTGATATAAATTCGCAATTGCGAGGTATAAAGTCAGAATTTCTTGATATAAATTCGCAATTGCAAGGTATAAAGTCAGAATTACTTGACATAAAGTCGCAATTGCAAGGTATAAAGTCAGAATTTCTTGATATAAATTCGCAATTGCGAGGTATAAAGTCAGAATTTCTTGATATAAATTCGCAATTGCAAGATATAAAGTCAGAATTACTATACATAAAGTCGCAATTGCGAGGTATAAAATCAGAATTGTTTAATATAAATTCGCAATTGCAAGGTATAAAGTCAGAATTACTATACATAAAGTCGCAATTGCGAGGTATAAAGTCAGAATTACTTGATATAAAGTCGCAATTGCGAGGTATAAAGTCAGAATTGTTTGATATAATGTTGCAATTGCGAGGTATAAAGTCAGAATTGCTTGATATAATGTCACAATTGCGAGGCATAAAGTCAGAATATCTTGATATAATGTCGCAATTGCGAGGTATAAAATCAGAATTTCTTTATATAAATTCGCAATTGCGAGGTATAAAGTCAGAATTTCTTGATATATTGTTGCAATTGTGAGGTATAAAGTCAGAATTTCTTGATATAAATTTGCAATTGCGAGGTATAAAGTCAGAATTTCTTGATATAAATTCGCAATTGCGAGGTATAAAGTCAGAATTTCTTGATATAAATTCGCAATTGCAAGGTATAAAGTCAGAATTACTATACATAAAGTCGCAATTGCGAGGTATAAAATCAGAATTGTTTAATATAAATTCGCAATTGCAAGGTATAAAGTCAGAATTACTATACATAAAGTCGCAATTGCGAGGTATAAAATCAGAATTGTTTAATATAAATTCGCAATTGCAAGGTATAAAGTCAGAATTACTATACATAAAGTCGCAATTGCGAGGTATAAAGTCAGAATTACTTGATATAAAGTCGCAATTGCGAGGTATAAAGTCAGAATGGCTTGATATAAATTCGCAATTGCGAGGTATAAAGTCAGAATTGCTTGATATAAATTCGCAATTGCGAGGTATAAAGTCAGAATTGCTTGATATAAATTCGCAATTGTGAGGTATAAAGTCAGAATTACTTGACAAAGTCACAATTGCGAGGAATAAAGTCAGAATATCTTGATATAAAGTCGCAATTGCGAGGTATAAAGTCAGGATTGCTTGATATAAAGTCGCAATTGCGAGGTATAAAGTCAGGATTGCTTGATATAAATTCGCAATTGAAAGGTATAAAGTCAGAATTGCAGGATATAAACTCGCAATTCTGACTTTTTAACACAATTGTGAGTTATAGTCAGAACTGCAATATATAAATTCACAATTACGAATTTTAAAGTCACAGTTGTGTGTTATAAAGTCAGAATTGTGAGATATAAATTCTGAGGAAAAAGTCTTTTTTTCCTTAAAATTAGACTTTATAACTTGCCATTGCGAGTTTATATCTCACAATTCTGAGAAAAAAAGTCTGAATTGCAAGTTTATATCTCGTAATTGTGACTATAACTTGCAATTCTGACATAACTAACAATTGCGAGTTTATATCTCACAGTTCTAAGAAAAAAAGTGTCGCAATAAACTTTTTTTAACTACCTTTTTTACATTTTTTATTTATTGGTTGAAACAAGCTTCCATGGGGGGAGGCCTGATTGAGTTGCGTTAATAGTGTGTTGAAACTTGCGGTTTTGTGACGTTCACAAAACACGCTCGAAGCGGTTTACCAATCACAACACACTGGTCCAGTGACCAATCAGAGAACATTTGAGAAAGAGACAGGAACTACTGTAAACTGATCGTCACTGACAGACTGGGAAGAGAGTTCTGTAGTAATGTAAAATGTGTTTGTTTGTTTGCTTGCTTTCAAAAATCAAGCATGAAAACCTGTTCTAGTAGACCCCAAAAAATAAAATCAAGACCTTGATAAAGGGCATAATAGGTCCCAAAAAAATAAAAGAGGATTTCTTGTTTAATTTTATGTTTGAAATAAAATTGAGCCAGTACATACAGCATGCATTCAAAACCGTTCTTAACTTATCCCGGTAAGTCTACAATAATGATTCATACTGGTGTATGTGTGTACTCATGCACACTAGTATGTGTGTGAGAATAAATACATGGACAGTATCTCAGTAAGGAAGCCCATATCAGTGTGTTTGCTTTTGCCCTGATACCCAGTGACTCATTGTAACTCTACAAGAAGCTCATGGCACTGCCACCAACTGACTGACCACAGGTCACAGTTACTCATATTCTGAATATTCAGTGCTGGCTCAGACTCTCCAGCTTAGTAACACAATAGATGTGTCCCTATTCAGAGACTGCATCCTTCAAAGTCCAAATGCATCACAGCAGCACAACTAAAGCTGTCCCAATTCAAAGGCTCCTTCGAATGCGGTCTACAAATACATTCTTTGTTCCCCGGGGTGTGGATTTTGAAGTATCCTTCGAAGGATGCAGCCTCTGAATTAGGACACAGTTTATGTGAGGGAATTCAGTAAGAATTAATTGTGTCAGAAGCATTTACGGTTCGTGGTGAATAAGGCATAATCTATTTAAAGCCTAATATACATAGAAAAGAGGCATGGTTTGCTGAAAAAAAACATCCACAATGACTGGATGCACCAATATTAAAATTCTGTCCGAAACCATTTACCATTTATAATTATCTATCATGTAATCTCCAATAACAACAACAACAAAAAAAGGCAAAGATTAAAATTCTATACTATTTTGCCTAAACAAAAATAAATACATAAAAATTCAGTTGTTTAAATGTCATAAGTGAATTTAGGAATAATTATATTATAATGCACACTTTTAAAAAGAGATGTTAATTTTGAGATTTGATAAAGATCACATTTAGTTTTTTTATGCAGTGTTGTTACTGTTAACTAAGACAAACTATTCAGAAATTGTTTTCAGTAATTGAAATAAAGCTGAAGCAAAATAAAATATAAATATGAGAAATAAACTAAAAAAAATAGAAATTCAGTTGCCTAGCTAACTGAAATAAAATACATTTAAGCAGAAGTACATCATTTAATAATTTAATAGAAGTACATAATAATTACTAAATCTAAGCTGAAATATAAAAATGATTAAAGATAATTAAAAAAATAAAAAATAATAAAAATGACAGATGCACGTAATAAAATTACTAAAACAATGTAAAATTAAAATCAAAACTATAAAACTTAAAGCTAATTAAAAATATTAATAAATACTACAATATTTATTTAAAAAACACTTTTAAAGATGACAGCATTCTGCTCATTTTCCCTTATCTGTGTTATTTTTTATAACCAAATCTAAAAATAGTATTTTTACACAATTGCGGATCCATTACAAATCAACGCTATAATATTAGCCAACAACCAATACCAAATTATTGTGAATCCCCATAATTGGCTGTTTAAATTCTCAAGGCACAGCATTATTTCATCATACTTAGTGATTCGTTAAACTGTATTGTGAGCGGTTGGTGAATAAAACGCAGGGATTTGTGCTGAATTGACCCTTCGCCTGGAGTTTGATTGACAGGTGATCTAACCATTCATGATGCAGAATCCACCGTTTTTGTGCAGCAGTCAGGGGAGTAAGTAGATTAACGTCGGTGGGCTTGAAGTTGAAAAATGGTGTGTACTGACATTTTTGATGCTATAAATTAGTAGGAAGAGATGATCGGTTCACGAGCGCTTGAACTGAGGTTCTACAACGATCTGTCACGATACATTAAAAAGCCACAAAACGGTATTTATTGTTCAAATTTCTTTAAAAATTACAAAATTTGTTTAATATCAAAAGTAACCTGCTCTGTCTTGTCTGTCGACGTGTTGTCAGTGTCCTCTTTGCTCCGCGATGTATTTTTCACTGCGTGAGAACATGATGTGTGGCATGAGAGTGCCATGGCTTGTCAGACGTAGCAACAGTAACTAAAGGGGGCGGGTCTTTGCGAACGTTCCATGGCTTTCTTTATAAATCAGACACAAAGTCCCCTCAGAGATTTATTCTAAAATCAGCATGGTCAAGCTAAAGCAGCCTGTACCGTCTTCGCATCCCACAGCCTGAAGACATCAGCTCTTAAATTCTCAAGGCCTCAGTCTAAGAGACAAGGATAAAGACTTCCTGTCGAGACGCTAAGTAGCCGTGGGTCTAGCCATCTCCCTGCTGCAGTAGAGAGAGACGGGGAGGTTTTGGAACATTAGCCTAATTGCTTGGTGCTTGAATTGTCCTAGTCATTCAAAGCCATTTCACCCACACTGATAAAAGACTGTGGTCCACCATCATCTGTGTAGGCATTTCCCCACACACTGCCATCACATGAAACACTACACATATGAAGATATATGCCATCACATATAACAGATATATTCTCACTTCACACTAAGGTAAAAGGAAATTCAGAGAGACAATAGATAAAACAACCTGTATAGAAATAGAGCATGTATTGATTAATCATAAACCGAAGAGCTGTTATAGATATGCAAGTCAGTCAGTGTAACAGTATAAAATAGATCGTTTACGGACGGATATATAGACTGTCGTGAAAGGCTATAATTTCCTGTGACGATATGGAGTGGGCAGCCTGTGTAGGTACAGAATGCATACATAATTAAATTTATGTGTAACCAGAGACAGGTAACAGGGAGCAGGTGTTGGGATTAGACATTCCTGCTCTGATGTCATCAGCTGAGTTGGCAGACAGGAAATGCTCTGCCACACGCACCACCTGCCCACAGCCAATGACCCAGCACATTTTATGCTTGTGTGCCGATGTGTTTACACAGGATTTATCTAAATAGCTCATCATTAAATCATGCATGAATTAAAAAAGATCATCTCACCAAACGCCTACACAGAGGGACATTTTATGCTCAGGGGTTGCTCTTTCATAGCTCAGGTAAATGTTCTCAGTTCCTTTGGGGAAATAAAAATAGAAACAATTGAGATAATAATAGTCAAGATAAATTGGTTTTGGAAGAATTTGAAGAAAAATGTCTCTGACTTTTGATTGCAAATCTGAGAACATGAACACAATGAAATATAAAATGTAAACCAGAGGCATTTCTAGTTCACATACTAATATAAAATATATTTAGTACCATTCAGAAGTTTTGGGTTGAAAAAAGTCTCTTCTGCTCACCAGAGATGCATTTCTTTGAGTAAAAATATAGAAAAAAAATGTAATATTGTCAAATATTAAACAACTGTTTTCTATTTTAATATATATATTAAAAAGTCATTTATTCCTTTGATGCAAAGCTGAATTTTCAGCATCATTACTCCAGTCTTCAGTGTCACATGATCCTTCAGAAATCATTCCAATATGCTGATTTGCTGCTCAAAAAATATTATCAGTGTTAAAAACAGTTGTAATATTTTGTGGGGAACTTGTGATTTATTTAACATTATAAATGTCTTTACTGTGACTTTTGATCAATTTAATGCATCCTTGCTAATTAAAAATTGATACATTTTTTTCAAAACAAATAAATAAAAATAAATAAATAAAATAAATTCTTACTCACCCCAAATTTGACGAATGATAGTGTATTTTCTCAGAAATAAAAACGTATTTTAACTTGCTCAAAGTGGATGTTTTCAATCACTGAAATCATTTCCGGTTGATTTATCATATTAAAAAGTGAAGATTAGGTTGAGTGCATTGCATTGTGGGATAAATGATCAGTGCATGATCTGGCAAATGTAGTATTTCATGCACACAGAAACATGTAAGCTAGCAGTGTTATTCATTTTTCATGTGAATAGAAAACAACTGTGGTGCTTAATATTTTTGTGGATACATTTTGTTCAGGATTCTTTGGTGAATAGAAAGTTCAAAAGAAATAACAGCAGTAGAAATTTTTTGTAACTTTATAAATGGCGTAACTGTCACTTTTAATCAATTTAATGCGATTTATATATGTATAAATCACTTTTTCTAAATTAGCACTGTCCAAAAGGTAAAGTTACAGCAGAAGTCTTGCCTCCCCTGAGCCCATTGAGTTTTAACAGACCCCTAAAGCATGCAGTGGATGTGGTGGTGGTGGTGGGGGGGGGGGGGGAATTGAGAATGCGGTAATGTCACGTGAGAGGAAGCAGTGCCTCCATTGTGCTATGATTGGATATGACTGGTTTGTGCGATAAATCCCGCCTCTTGTTTTTGTGTGTGTTTGCGAATTGGTCTGAATAAGCAAAATGGTGGCATTAATGGAAAGACTAATTAAAAAGTAAGTGAACAACCTACCCACTTAGATATCACCGCTTAGATATCAAACTGAAATGGACTGAAATCAGCTTGGTGAGGTTAAACGTACATCTCCGCGTCTGTCAACGAGCTTGATGACTGCTGATCCGAAAATAAGTTGACTATTAAAGAGAACTGCTGAACATCAACTGCTGAATGCTGTATGCATGCTTCGAATTATGCGAGTAAAGTATTTATTTTGATGTTTATATTTGATTCTCTATGAGTTTGAGGCTGTGCTCCGTGGCTAACGGCTAATGCTACACTGTTGGAGAGATTTATAAAGAATGAAGTTGTGTTTATGAATTATACAGACTGCAAGTGTTTAATAATGAAAATAGCGACGGCTCTCTTGTCTCCGTGAATTCAGTAAGAAACTATGGTAACTTTAACCACATTTAACAGTACATTAGCAACATGCTAACGAAACATTTAGATAGACAATTTACAAATATCACTAAAAATATCATGCTATCATGGATCATGTCAGTTATTATTGCTCCATCTGCCATTTTCGCTGTTGTTCTTGCTTACCTAGTCTGTTGATTCACCTGTGCAGATCCAGACGTTACTGGCTGCCCTTGTCTAATGCCTTTCATAATGTTGGGAACATGGGCTGGCATATGCAAATATTGGGGGCGTACATATTAATGATCCCGACTGTTACGTAACAGTCGGTGTTATGTTGAGATCCGCGTGTTTTCCAGAAGTCTTTTAAACAAATGAGATTTACATAAGAAAGAGAAAGCAATGGAGTTTGAAACTCAATGTATGTCTTTTCCATGTACTGAACTCTTGTTATTCAACTATGCCGAGGTAAATTCAAATTTTGAATCTAGGGCACCTTTAACTTCTGTCACGCTCCCCAAAACCGAATCATGGACAGTTTTTAAAAGCTGTTTTTAATACCAATGTACTCTGTAAACATGTTTATACCGTGATGTGACACCAGATAGCTACTCTTTAATTGGTAATGACAAACAGAGACATAATTAATTTATAACATTAACAAGATGACTCGTTGAATTCATTTTGAGAGCGACAACTGAATGTATTTTTAGCCAAATGCCTGTATATAAGATTAGTATTGACAAAGTTCAGAGGCTATCATATATGTGAATCAACTTACTTTGTTGTGTATTTTCAATATGAAAAATAACTTTTATATTGATGGATTAATTGCATTTTGAGAAAAAAATGATCTGTTTATATAATAATCCTTTGAAAATCCAAATCTAGATTTGAATTTTTAATGTTTTTATAACCAAAAGATGCTATGTGAAAGTTTGAAATAGAAAATAGTGGTTTTCATCTGGCCACTTTCTTGGTAAAGAAAACACCATTACTCAAATGAATCAAAATGGATTTATAGCGTTTTGGAACCAAACTCTTCATCTGTTTTTTGTATGTTATGTAAAGTTATGTTTATTTAACCAGGAAAATGTGACAACATTACATGTAACTGGGACATAAATTTACATTTGATTTATATACATAAAAAAAACATGAATAAAACTTTGAGGACTTTGCCTCCTCATTTCAGAATCTATCAATCCTCAAGTCTTGCTTACTTGCATCGGCACCAGCTTTTTTACTGAAATCTCTTTTCTCTTTCTTTCTCTCACAGTACAAGCAAGTGGAGCAGTACATGTCCTTCCACAAGCTGCCAGCTGACATGCGGCAGAAAATCCACGATTACTATGAACATCGCTACCAGGGAAAAATCTTCGACGAGGACAGCATCCTTAACGAGCTCAACGACCCACTCAAGGAGGTGAGACACCAGTATATTCATAGTAGTGCTGACCCAGGGTCAGAGTTAATATGGCTGCGGGTACATCTGAACCCAAACATCTCAGAAAATAAGTGCTGATCTAGGATTATCTCCCTGCCTGGACGCATAATCCTTTTCATTTGGATATGACAGGAAACATCTTATCTTAGATCTTTGATAGGGCTTTCAAACGCCACATACTGTTTTTTAAGCCCTAGTAAATGCTTCTGGAAGATTTACTCATCTGTATCTGTAACACCAGGTTATTGGTAGGTCATCCAGATATCCTATGTGAATTTATAAATTTTTTTTTTTAAAAATACCCAGAATGCAACACTCATGTCATCATGATGTAGCAGACAGAATGAGTGTCTTTTATGACACAGCAAAGTGAGAGATAACACTGACGGCTTCATCCCCCAAACACCTTCAACTCCCTGGCAGCACCTCCCTCCCTCCCTCCCTCTCTCCTCGATCTCTCTCTTTCTCTCAGTTGGTCAGGGCTGCTATTTTTACATGCACCGCCTTGTGACAAACCAGCTTTAAATAGATAAAGTCTCCAGCTTGTCTCCCTTGTGGAGGTAAAGGGTTGGACGTGGCTATCAAACTCATTATTCCTCCTGTGTGATTGCGGTCAGAACCTTCCTGCCGCTTTTCCGACTACGCCACGATTTAAAGCACAGTGCAAATTTATTCTTCACACCCAAGCCACAGCAAACAAACACATCCTTCACCCTGGCTGCATGGAGACGAGAAAGACTGAACATTATGTACATCAGGCTTTCAGCTAATGGCTGAAGTGAGCTTGACACTGACTGTACAGGTACTATAAAATAAGCTCACTGCAATGCAGTAGGAAGAGAGACTATAGAGGCTTGTGATTGTCGCAGAGGAGTGCTAAGCAAAAAGTAAAAAAAAAAAAAAAAAGATTTTAAGCTTTGAAATATGTAGTTTAGAAAGATATTTTGCTCTTATATTTTGCCCAGCCCTAATAAATAATAATTTAAATATTCACAATATATTTCTATGAGTTTGCTGACAATATAAAATTAATCAACTTTAGATTATTTCTGATATAAATAATGTGATGCATATCAAATGTTGTCAGAAGGCAGAACATTCAAATTTATTTTAATGTTTTTGCCTTTTTATTTATTTTTTTATGTTTTTTATTTATTTTTTATTTATTAAAATAAATAAATAAATACTTTCTGTTCATATTACACCTTTTTTTTTTTTTACCAAAACACCCAAAATATTTTTTTAAAAATGGTCATAAATGGATTAAACTTAAATAAATAAATAAAAAAACGTAACAATATTCCAGATATAAATATTGGGATGCATTTCAAATAATGTCAGAAAGCAAGAAAATTAAGATAAAATAAAAAAACCAAACAATTTACCCCAAAAAATAAATAAATGAAACAATATAAAATAAAATAAAAAGTGTCTTGTTCCACAGGAAATTGTGAATATAAAATTAAGCATTGGGTATAAATATATGAATATATTTATATGAATGAATATAAAATTAATATTGGGTTTTAAGTAAATATTTACCCAACTTTTAAGTAACTTTTTTTTTAACTTTTAAATATTGTCAGAAAGCAAAAAAGAGTAGTAGTAATAATAATAATAATAATAAGGTGAAATAAAGAAAAAAAGTTCAAATAAAATAAATATTTATTACACCTTTCTGGGTCATTTTCCAAAAAAAAAAGGTCATTAAAAAAAGTCATAAATGCATTCCTTTTTTAGGGCATTACTGTTCAGTTTTCAACTGTTTTGTTTCTGTTTTGTCCCACAAGAAATTATGAATATAAATTTAAGCAACAATATGATATAAAAGTACACCCTTTCAGATATAAAAATTGAGATACATTTCAACTATATATAAGAAAGCAAAAACATTAAGATAAATAAATAAATAAATAAATAAATATTGTTTTGTTTATATTACAGCTTTTTTTGTTTGTTTTACAAAAAAGCAAATTTAAAATTACTGTCTTAATTTTTTTTATTTTTTTATTTATTTATTTATTTTAATACCGTTTGATGTCTGTTGATTGTATTTTCTTTGTTTTGTTCTATAGGAAATTGTGAACTTCAACTGTCGCAAGTTGGTGGCCACTATGCCCCTGTTTGCAAATGCAGACCCTAACTTTGTGACGGGAATGCTGAGTAAGCTAAAGTTTGAGGTCTTCCAGCCCAACGATTACATTATTCGCGAGGGAACCGTGGGTAAAAAGATGTACTTCATACAGCATGGAGTGGCCAGCGTCATTACCAAATTCAGCAAAGAGCTGAAACTCACCGACGGATCGTACTTTGGAGGTCAGTTGAAAACTCACAAACAGATGGCACAAATTGTAAACAATTTACAATCTTGCTGAATTCCACACAAGGTGTTAAATAATCTCCGCAAGTCAAAGACATTCGTCTGCTGCATGTTTACATACAGGAGAAAAATCACTGTTTTTAAGACACAATGCAGAACAATCAAATAAAAATTCATGTTGTACCGATGGACCAAAAGTAAAACAGACATGTAGGAATCACATGCTTCTAAACACCTCCTGCTTTAACTCAGAGTACAGTCATACAGTGTTTTATAATTCAGAGATTATGTCACAAATGACCTTGATGTCACATGTTCTTCAGTGTTACCTAAGCTCTACGAATGTGGGAACAAAAATTGAAATTAAACAATTTTTTTTCATGATTCATGAAGCTTTTGCCTGCTCTACCATGGGTACACTGCGATGCCAGCCACCTGCTCCAGTGGAAAACCATCTGCTACGGGTATTTTGGCCCATAGCAGGAATGCTGCTGGCATGTGTGCGTGTGTGTGGACACGGGGGCGTACGTGTGTCGAAGCTGCTGGCGGTGTCAGAAAATCTCTTCCTCCTCACTGCGTTCTGATAGAAACTGAACACACATTGACTTTGGTCCTAAATTGAACAGAGATCATACAAAAACATGCAGGACAACCCAATTTACACACTTATCAATGAGTCGCATTAAGTCAAACTGCATCTAGTGTAGCTGTCGAATAGCGTAGATTTTTCAGTGACCAATGTTGATACAGAACTCCTAAAAAGTATGGTGTCCAGTGCCCGCATAATGTTGATATGTACATAGTAATACAATATATTGACTAAATAAAAGCTGCTAAAATAAAAGTCTTTACAAATTATTTACTGAAAAATCTCAAATATTATATAAACAATTTATTATTATTGTTGTTAATGTTATTGTTATTCTAATAATAATTATTATTAATAATAACAAATACAAATTAAAATATTTTTAAAATATTAATAATAATAATAATAATAATAATACATTTTTATTATATTATTAATAATAATGAATATAAATAAAACAGATTTTTATTACTATTATTATAATTTATTTATTTTTGTTTAATAATAATAATAATAATAATTAAAAAATGTAATAGTAATAATTTAATTAATATTTGTATCTATTATTAGTGTTATTATTATTATATACATAGTGGATATGAACATTCTTCAAAATTTAATGAAAAATCTCAAATATTTTATAATAAAATAATTGTACATATTTGTATTTATTATTGTTGTTATTAATGTTATTTTTATTCTATTAATAATAATTATTATTATTAATAAATACAATGATAATAAATATTATTAATAATAATAAATACTAGTTTTTATTAATATTATTAAAAATGAATAATACTAATAATTAGTATTATATTTTATTTATTTTTGTTTAATAATATAAATAAATAAATAAACATTTGTATTATAAATACAAATAATATTTTAAACATTTTATTATTATTATTATTATTGTCATAATATTTAATTTTTATTTAATAATACTAATGATAATAAAGAAATAAAATAATAATAATAACAATAATAATAATAATAAAGATTTGTGTATATTGTCATTATTATTATTACAATGCATAATAATGATAATAATAATAACAATAATAAATACAAATTATAATGATTTATTATTATTATTATTATTATTATTATTAGTGTCATCACTGAAATGAAAACTGGCCAGGTGAAATTAGAATATTTGAGTCAATAAATGCAAAACCTTGGTATTGATCCTTGTTTTTTAAACACATGCAGTGGTTCAAAACATCCCTGTAAATAAAGCGAAGTTCTGGCAGTGTGCCGTGAGGTGAGGGCCGGGTGAGGTGAGGTGAGGCGTTTGATCAAGATAAATCAGGCAAACCCCGTTTGGTATCTCACAGCTGGGATATGTGCCAAACCGACGGACATCCCAGGCTCTGAGGTCAAGTGTCATTTCCATTTGCAGAGGCCCGAGAGGAGGGCAAGTTGATTGGATGCTCTTTCGGGAGGGTGAGAGAGACACCTTCACACATTGCTAGCTTAGGCGCTAACTCGTTCAGGCACTTATCCACTCTTGGCAGTCAGCCACAGACGTGCATAGTAAGACAATTACTACCGGAATATGAAATTTCATAACGTTTCATCATTTTGTTGCTTTCAAACTCACTCCATCTCTCTTGACTTTTCAGTCGCTGTTATTGGGCTGTGAAAATATACATTACAGTGACATTTGAGGCTAACGAACCAATTAGAAATAGAATAGCAAGCGCAAAGTACTTTTGCCACCCTCACCTTTATACTGCACCACATGACGCAAGAGAGATGGCACATTCCCATTAAAATACTCCAACACCTTGTTCCCACTCCCAGCTGGAGAGTGTTGTTAGTATGTCCCGCGGGCTACACAGACTTTTTCCACAACATTTTTTCCTGTCCAGGACAAAATGTCAAGGGTATCATCTCTAGACTCTGTGAATAATGCTAAAAATCTGTCATTTTGAAGCACATGATGTACAGTCCTACATTTACAGCATATATATTCAAAGAATCAGTAGTCATGTGTTATTTACTCCAGCTCTAGCTTACAGAAACTCATGCAGGCTACTCATGCATATCTCAAGGTGAAAGACAGGGCTATTTGCATGGCATCTTCTCTAAGCACTAAAGACTTTTCCCCTCAGGGCAGATTAAGCCAAACTGTGTACAAGATTACACTGTCAGTGATGACTCAGTATTGACAACAAGGTTCATTACAAATTTCTCTATGAGACACTGTGTGCGATATATTCAATGAAAAGCTTATGAGCTTTCTAGATGATGAGGTGCATGTTTAGGTGCAGGTCTGTAATATGAATACATACAAACCTGATATATAGCCTAATATATTTTCACTGATTAAAAATCGCTGCAATAAAATAATTTACAAAATATTTATCAGAAGAAGAAGAAGAAGAAGAAAATATTTGATTTTGTTTTTTTGTTTGTATAATGATATAAATAACAACTGTATTTGTATTTATGGTTTGTCTAATAATATTAATGATTATTAAATATATTTATAAATACTATACTATTAATTGTTATTATTAATAATAGTATTATACAAACAAGTTATTATTATTATTTGATTAATGTATATATATATATATATATATATATATATATATATATATATATATGTATGTATATATATATATATATATATTATATATATATATACACACAAACACACACACATATATGTGTATATATAAATACACATACACACAAAATATTATTTATTATTAATAATGATATTGTTAATATTATTATCATTATACAAATAAATTATTGTTTGATTTTGGTTGTTTGTATAATACATACAATATTTTATTTACTATATAATAATAATAATAATAATATGATGATGATGAATATATTTATAAACAAATATGATAACATTAATAAATATGAGTAGTAGTAGTATTATTATACAAACAAATTATTATTGTTGTTATTATTATTATTATGTTTGAGTTTGTCTTTGTTTGTATAATAATATAAATAATAGTTTATTGTTTGTGTAATGACGATGATGATTAATAAATAAATATATAAGTTTAAATACTATAATATTCATAATTATGAATTATTATGCAAACATTATTATGATTGTTTTATTTTGATTCTTTGTTTCTATAATAAAAAATTGCATTTACTGTTTGTATAATAATAATAATTATAATTACAACAATAATAATAATAATAATAGTAATATAATACTTATTGTTTATTATTTATGATTAATAAATATATGTATAAATATAAATACTATTATATAAAATAAATACTTATATTATTATTATTATTAAACAAACAGGTCTGTAATACATACAAGTGTGTAATACAAATACATTCCCAGGCATACTATATTCGACATGCCTTATCCTTAATGATGTGCCCTTCATGTACGAACAACAAGTACATTTAAAACACAGGGACAGTTTCTCAGTACTTTTAGCACTTACACTTGAAAAGCTCACTTGGCTCACATTTCTCTGCAATTTTTATGGTATGCACAGTTGGTCCAAACATTTTAAAAGTCTTAATTACAAAATGTATGTTTTTGGAAAGCTCACTAACCAAACTACACAAAGCAGCTCTCTAAGAAGCAAGCTCAAGAAATGAGAGATGTTCAGTCAACTCCTTAGTTACACTTTTAAAAAAACTGCTAAAAAAATTATACTTCATATCAGAACGCCGTGATATGTCTTTAAACAGTTAACAATAACCTCACAAACAAAAATAAACAGTCTTAATTCCGTATCACATGACTTGCATCGGAGCTTCAGCACACAGCTAAATGCTAAAATCATTTACCACATAAACTAGCTACATATGAAAAGCGTTGCAGATAACATCAAGTAAATGTGATCTTTTTTATATTATACAAGATCTAAAGTGTAAAAAAGCACCGCCCACTACCTATTAAACTGAATTCATCATGTGAATTCTCACACTCCTGCCCTGTTTATATGCTAACCTTTTCTTTTATTCAAGGTTAGCTCTCCTGCTAATCCAAGTAGCCTTGAAGATTTCTCAGCCTACCTCCTTGTCCAACTAGTGACCTCTGTTATATAAAATATGTAATATGTTTAATTCATCTATTTCCCACAGAGATCTGCCTGTTGACGAAGGGTCGTCGTACAGCTAGTGTCCGCGCTGACACCTACTGCCGACTTTTCTCGCTGTCTGTGGACCATTTCAACGAAGTCTTGGAGGAATATCCCATGATGCGCCGTGCTTTCGAAACGGTGGCAATTGACCGCTTGGACCGCATCGGTAAGACCAGAAATCCAACCCTCGCCTTCTCTTCTAGTCTATTGCCTGAACCTTGTGTGTGTTTGTTGCGCGTTTGTCCTATCCTTCATCGCACCTCAATCATCTACCATTGTGTTGCATGACGTGTATATATGCTGCCCTTATTTTCTCTTTTTTTTTCTTTTTCCAAATGTCTCGTATGGATTATAGTCATTACGAACCGTTAAAACTAATAGCAACTAAATGTAATTTGCTAGCCTTAACTGATTGGTCTGTCGGTAAGCGACAGTGCATGTAGCTGTCCTGCCCGGGCCCGGTCACCCTGTTGGTTTTGGTTCAATGTCATCCCCAAATGGACGCATGGAGGGTGGACGGAGGCAAACCCTCACCAGCATGAGCCTCCGTTCCACTCCCCCACCCCGCACACCTGGGTATGAGCACCACCCCGCCCCCTCCCTTGACCCTAGTAGCAGCAGAGCGCCCCCTAGAGGGGTTTTGAGCTGGTGCACTAAAGGGCAAGGGCTTAAATAATTAACTATCAATTAGGACCAGTTCTTCACATGTTAGTGTAGTCCCTGCTCATTTAAAGTGCTTACTTTATTCTATTTATTTACTTCTTTTTTTTCCTCAAAGCACAGAAATATGTAATAATATTAATTCAATTTATGGTAACTTCATATACTTTATAATCTATGCATCAGGCATCATGAACTAAGACAGAACAGTACATTTTTAGCATTTAAAGTTGCATAAATTAAGATTAATGTAATTCGAATGAACATGAATAACAAATTAACAATTGTATATTTATGAATTAAAGGATTAGTTCACTTCAGAACTCAAATTTCCTGATAATTTACTCACCCCCATGTCATGTTTAGGTCTTTCTATCTTCAGTCGAAAAGAAATCAGGGTTTTTGAGGAAAATATTCCAGGATTTTTCTCCATATAGTGGACTTCAACGGCTACCAATGGGTTGAAGGTCCAAATTGTAGCTTCACTGCTTCTAAAGGGTTTTACACGCTCCCAGCCGAGGAATAAGGGTCTTATCTAGCGAAACAATCGGTCATTTTCTAAAAAAAAAAAAAAAAAATGATATACTTGTTAAGCACAAATGCTTGTCTTGCACTAGCTCTGCGATGTGCCACGCATTATGTAATCATGTTGTAAAGTTTTCCGCCCTACCTCTTTACATCAGCCAACGACATGCGTGATCTTTACAATCTGATTACGTCATGCATGGCGCATTGCAGAGCAGTGCAAGATGAGCATTTGTGGTTAAAAGGTATATAAATGTTTACTTTTTTATTTAGAAAATGACTGTTTCTCTAGATAAAACTCTTATTCCTTGTCTGGGATCGTGTAGAGACCTTTGAAGCTGCATTTAAACTGAAATTTGGACCTTCAACCCGTCGGTTGAAGTCCACTATATGGAGAAAAATCCTGGAACGTTTTCCTCAAAAACCATAATTTCTTTTTGACTGTAGACAGAAAGACATCTTGGATGACATGGGGGTAAGTAAATTATCAGGAAATTTGAATTCTGAAGTAAACTAATACTTTAACATTAATTAATTGATAAATGCTATAAAATAATGTTGTTCATGATACAAAATGCATTAAAGGTGCAATATGTAATATTTTCTGTCCGCTAGAGGTCGCTAGAGGCCTATTCAAAACAAAGGCGTAGCTTGATGATGGCAAGTTTGAGCGCGGAATCTTGGGACATGTGGTCTTCACATCACAGCCGGTGGAAACAATCGAGATAGGACTCGGAAAGAAATCATGTTCATGGATGCGATTATTAACGTTACAGTAGTATGAAGCAGAGCAGGACCGAGTGTTGTGGGAGCTGAACGAGGAGCTGGAGCGATTGTGCAACACACGCCTCACGAGCAGCGGGACTTTTATTATGACACAGTCGCCGGCGCTGCTTCCGCTTTTCCGGTCATGAGTATGAGGTAACGCAGCTCTGTTTATCATATTAGATACATTTGAGAGTGCTGATGTTATAACGTTACTCTGAGCGTTCGCTCGGCGGCTGCTGTGAGATATTTGTTGCACACTGCAGTAATATCGTATTAAATGCTGGATGGCTTGTGTTGATAAATGGCATGCAATTAATTTTAAAACGTATTTCTGTCTATAAACATAACCAAACAGTTGTTCCCTTGCCTATTAAAACATGTAATATATTAAAGCGTCTTTGGTGTTTCCGTGGTTTTTACAAAATAAAACCCGGAAACCAAGGGTAACGCAGGTATGACGCAATTGACAGGCGACTCCTCACACGTCTCGGAGCCTTGGTTAAAATTGCAAATTTCTCCCGATTTACAAATATTTGGAAACATTTGGGATATTGTAAGTACTCGAGTGAACAAAATATATAACACTGGCCTAGTGGTTTTTGGAAAAATCTTACATATTGCACCTTTAACTAATGTTAATGAATTAAACTATTGCAAAGTGTTACCCAACTTATTTTCACAAAACATATTGTTCCAAAGCAGTGAATGTGTTATTTTTTTGGAAGTTAATTTGTGCAAAAATTGCATGAATCACATCAACATTCATTAAATGACAACATTAACATCTAAAATATCACATTTAAAAAAAAAAAATCAGCAACACCTTACACCCACCTCATTTTTCACACACATTTACTATTTCACTGAATGTTCTTCTCCATGAAAACGTCCTTAAATAGCATTATATTTGTACTACACTACAATAGTCTCAGATTATACATAATGTATTTTTTTTAAAACCAGTTGGCTTGATGTACTTTAACATTTCCCCACTAAACACGAATCCATTATCACTCACACTTACTCCATAGAAACGCTGAAAAGAAGGATTTCTCTTTCAACCAGTTTCAAAGGAACAATGGAAAATTAAAAAAAAAGGATTTTATTCAAGCTGTCTTAAAACAGACACGTCAGGTTCTGTAATACTGCATATTTTAGTCTTTGTCTCATTGCTGAGATACAGGCCACCGTCCATCATCAATTTGAATTGTGTGAATTCAAATGTGAGCTAATACATTCTGAACATTCGTAGAACATCGTTTGATGTTCTGCACCATTCAATGGGTTTGGTATATAACCTTTTTGTATTATATAATTGAATTCTCTGTCACTACGGTTTAAAATAGTGTCTTGAGCATGAGCCTTGTTACTTTTCACCCAGCATCTCCATGAACCTTTTACTCAACAACAATGTTTAATTAGTTTGTGACAGACCAGATTTGAAGTGAAGCACAAATACATCTTAAATTACATATTACAACACTTCTTTTAACAAGGGGCTGATGTGATTATTGAATACGTCAGTATAAAAATGTCTTCTTTCTTTTTGCATCTTTGATTTCGCAGTTCATAAGATAAAACCGGGAGATAATTTAAGATGTGACCTGAAAACTCAAAGTAAATGTTTCTCTTTTAAGCATATGTATACTAATATAGCATGAAGCCCTGCATAATTTCACAACTTGAGTGCATGAAACAAAACACTAGAAATATAAAACAGAATATCCCTTTTTAATTCATTAAACAGTCATTGGGGTCGCTAAATTTTAGTACCTGCTTGCCTGCATCCAGCCCTTATAAAAAAAGTTCATTTTAGATATAGGTTCTAGTGTTATTTTAGCCTTTTTCTTGAGTTCAGTTGTTTTATTTTTGTGTTTATTTGCTAAATTCTGGCATGATGCTATTGACTTGCCTTGCACTAAAAGTTGGATTGGATTGGTTTGGATCAATATGCCCACACCATTGTGACATGCACGTCACAACTAATCAATAACAGATAAGGATTGATGCGATCAGGCCAATCAAATCAAATTAAAATAAATGAAACGAACCCCCGATTCGACAGTATGCATTACACTGTCCGAATTCTAAACTAGGATTATATCTACACCCATCTCTGTTTGTGGCATCGACATTTTCACCGTTTTAATGTCCGTCACAACACGAGATGACCGGTGTCATACAAAGACGTGCATTTGTCCTTTCATGTGGAGAACGGGCTTGTACTAGATTGCCACTGCAAGTTGCCAGCACTTTTGATTTGACATTAGACTAAAACATCTAAAACAAGGGGTCTTGTCTCATACAAGGGAAAAATACGGACCGTGACATGATTGGTGCTCCATGTACTGTTTTTTGGACTGCAAATGCTTGTCTCGTCCTAAGCAAAAGAATTTGCCAAAAAAAGAAAACAAAAGTTACCATGCATTAACCAGAATGACATGTTGTACAATTGATGTATCTATCTTTATTTAAAAATTATTTGACCAGGAGCCCCTCTTGAGATGAGCTCATCTCGTTTTCAAGAGTGTCCTGGCCGACCAGTAGGCAGCAGGTAAATTCCTCATGACGATCCAGATTTTCCCCCCCTCACATCTGAAACGATCCACAGGCTTAAGGCAGCCAGCATGCGTTCAGTGCACCAGTGGACCTCAAAACCAAGGTTTAATCAAACGAATAAAAAGCCATTGTAAGTAAAAACAAAGTTGCATGCTACTGTTAAAGTCAAGGCAAGTACTTTTTATAGTATTTTCCCTGTCATGTTTGGGCACTGATCATATATCTGTCTTTAGAATAATCAATGCATGCATACTATTTGATCAGTTCAATAAATTCAAAAAAGTGTGCTTCACTTGAGGTTTTTACTGCAAGAAAATAATCAGAATGATGAGAACAACGCTGCTGCTGCTTGTTATGATGATGTTGCCAAACACAAAAATGCTTCATTCTGTTGTCAATTATTATTTGTCTGTACGGGAAATATACTTTAAAATTGTAGCATGCTTAGCAAATTTAAAATAGCTAATGTATACTCAAGCCACTTTAAATATTTAGTTATAAAAAACAGCTAAGGGGCAGTATGTTAATACATTATTACATTTAGCAGATTATATAATGAGTCTATATAATCAGACACAGAATTAAACAACAAAAAGCTGGTGACTATTAATCTTAAACATAAAAAAATGATGTATATGTATATATATTAAAAAAGATTTAAATGAACATTTCATCATAAAAAGGTAACCTAAAATGCTACACTAAGTGTATTGTTTTTTCAAACAAACGGATTCACTAGAATGTTTTGGACTTTCACTACACTACTTAAAGTAGGAAATAGAAAGAAAGGACGGTTTGGATTAGCAACATACAAACATGTGATTTTAAAACTTTTAAAAACAAACTTAAAGAGTTAGTTCACCCAAAAATTAAAATTCAGTCATTTATTACTCACCCTCATGTCGTTCCAAACCCGTAAGACTTTCGTTCATCTTCAGAACACAAATTAAGATATTTTTGATGAAATCCGATGCCTCAGTGAGGCCTCCATTGACAGCAAGATAATTAACACTTTCAATGCCCAGAAAGACATTTTTAAAACAGTTCATGTGACTACAGTGGTTCAACCTTAATGTTATGAAGCGACGAGAATACTTTTTGTGCACCAAAAAAACTAAATAACCTCTTTATTCAACAATATCTAGTGATGGGCGATTTCAAAACACTGCTTCATGAAGCTTCAAAGCTTTACAAATCTTTTAATTCGAATCAGTGGTTCGAAGCGCGTATCAAACTGCCAAAGTCACGCCCCCCCAGTGGTGAATCATTGAAATTTCGACACACTTATGACGTAACGAAGCCTCGTTTACTGAAATCACGTGACTTTGGCAGTTTGATACATGCTCCGAATGACTGATTCGAAACAAAAGATTCGTAAAGCTTCAAAGCTTCATGAAGCAATGTTTTGAAATCGCCCATCACTAGATAATGTTGAATAAAGTCGTTATTTTGTTTTTTTGGCGCACAAAAAGTATTCTCGTCGCTTCATAACATTAAGATTGAACCACTGTAGTCACATGAACCGTTTTTTAAAAAAGTGTTAATTATCTTGCTGGCAATGGAGGCCTCACTGAGCCATTGGATTTTATCAAAAATATCTTAATTTTATCAAAAATATCTTAATTTGTGTTCTGAAGATGAACGAAGGTCTTACGGGTGTGGAACGACAGGGTGAGTAATTCATTCATTTTTGGGCAAACTAACCCTTTAAAAAAAGTTACTTGGGAAAAGTATCTTGTTAATAAAAAATCTACACTATTACGAAAAACAGATGAACTGATGAAGATGTTAAGCTACTAGCATCATTAGTAGCATCATTGCTAATTTTAGTTAATGATCTTTCAAACACAGGGCTCCCACACCTTTAGACCAATGAATTTTCAGGATTTTCAGTTATATGTGATTACTGGATAAGAATTTTTTTTTTACTCTTTTACACTCACAAAGAGCCGAATAAATATTTCAGAGCTTGGGCTTTAAAATTCCAGGATATTTCCAGGTTGACTTAAGGAACCTCCATTTACCTCAACTCACATAACAGTCATATCAAAGTAGTTAACAGTTTTTATTATTATTATTATTATTATTAGCAACAGAAGCTAAAACATAAGCAGCTTTGTCCTGGCCTATTTATATTCATGGTCCAAACGTCATGGCAGCCACCTGGCAAGGTGCTTGAGCTCAATGGTGTGCCACGTTCACGGCTCACTGTGTTCCACTCATTAATTAGAGAATGGGAGGCAGACTCCAGGTTATTAGGCATCTTTAGTGACACAGATAGAGAGGAATGAAGCCCAATATCCCCATTCAGCCCCAGATGAATGCAGCAGAGGGCTAATGTGTCTCAGCGGAGGCCGTCAAGCTTAGAGGTGAAATGGAATGTTCCGTTCTACTGAATGTCTAAGAACATTCTTTGGGAATTTGTGTTTCTCCGTACAAGCCCCATGTAATAGGTTTTGTTCTGAAAGACACTGTGGGTTACTGTGAAATCAATGCTAAGGCAATGTTCAGAATGTCTTTTTTATAGATCTTTTCTTGCTCACAATCAAATGTTGTGGCACTCTCAAATGATATTTTTGCCAAAACTCCCCACAGGAAAGAAAAACTACCATGGAGATCTCAATTATGAGACTGAGCTGAAATTGTGAGTTTTGCTCAAAACTGAGCACTGATCTAAAAAAAAAAAAAAAAAATTCAAACTGTGCTAAAAAAATATTATTATTATTGCCATCAAATTATTACATGAACTAAAAATTATTATTAAATGTAAGAATTTTGCTCACTACTCTTACTATGCGTCAACAATTGTTGTTCTTTTACTTCTAAGAGAAAAATCTGGGACAGATATTTATGGAAGCTTATTTCCACCACTAAAAAAAAAAAAAAAAAAGCCAATTGCAACTTTTTATCTCACAATTCAGACTTTTTTGTGAGATTGTGAGATTTAAAGTCACAATTCTGACTTTTAAACTTGCAATTGTGAGTTTTTATCATGCAATTCTGACTTTATATCTCACAATTCTGACTTTTTTTCTCCCAATTGCAAGATATAAACTTTTAAATCAGAATTGCGTGATATAAAGAAAAAGTTCTGAGAAAAAAAAATGTCAGTCTTTTTTCCCTCACAATTGGACATTATAACATGCAATTGCAAGTTTTTCACACAATTCTGACTTCTTAACTCACAATTATGAGTTTATATCTTGCAATTCTAAGAAAAAAAGTCAGAATTGTGAGATATAAACTCGCAATTGCGAGAGAAAAAAAGTCAGTTGTGAGAAAAAGTTGCGATTACCTTTTTTATTTTTTATTTCGTGGTGAAAACAAGCTTCCATATTTGTTCGGTTGTTGGATATACACCGAAACATACAATTTGGACATATTGACATCATCTAAAGCATAACACATTTAGGCATGCGTGCAAACACAGCTTTAGAAATGTAATCTTGAAATGCATTAACCTAATTTCACATTCATTATTATATACATACATCATACAAACACACATGTGCACATGCATATGAAAACTAATGAAAATTAAGTAAATGCCCTACATAAAAGTGTTGACACTATGCTATAAATACAATAAAATAAACATTTCTAAACATTTGTATGTCCCTGAAGTTGTTCTTACGTAAAATGTTGATATATTAGTATTGCATATGATTTAGTGACTTTAGTGAGATTGCATTCTTTACAAGTCATGTCACTTGGTTTTCATATTTTGTTATGTAATGCAGAGACATTCATAAATTTTCAGATGCGACTTAAGTGTCTAAATGCTTTTTGGGTCACTGAATGTCAAATTCTTAATTTAGCGTAACCTACGATTATATAATATTCTGTGGAAATCCCTGTGGATTTTGTTGACGGCAAGACCTGGTCAATAAAACATGGCATACCAAGTGAAAGTTCCTGCAAGTGTGTTAGAAACATGTACGACTTAAACATATTCAGCAGAACACATTTAAACATCTCTAAAACATCCTGTTTGATCTGCAAGGACCTTGTCTAGATCCCCTTCTCCACTGGCCCTTTAGATTCCTCTGAATAACATGTTTTTGATCAACTCCTCATTCACAGAATTCACGATACCTACAAACTTCTTGTCAGACATCACGTAAGTCTGTAGACATGCAGTGCGTGTTTATTTAGAAGTAGACCGTAGTCTCCTCAATGTTCATCTGGATTTATTCCACTGTGGCTGCCAGTAGATTACACATCATGGCCTTTGCCTTCTGAGAATGAATGCACAAAGGCCATTTCTTTCAGGGTGGGTTGCAAACATCAGGGACAATCAGTCATTATTTTTTTGCATCACAGGTCTGACTCGCCCAGCCATGTTTACCGCTACCAGACTAGTCGATACGCACTGTGAACAAGGAAATTGTGTATATTTGGATATGCAAGGACACAACAGGCCTGTAAAAACTCAGAGAAGTCTCCAGGGAGATCTTTGTCCTTACCGCGATTACGTACACGTTATTCGTGTCCCCCTGAATAAGTGTTCCTGTCCAGACCAGACTTGTTCATCCTCAGGAGCCCCTTTCTTTCTCCAGTGACATATGATATCTCTCATTTTCTGCTTCAGCAAATAACAAATAACATAGTGCTGAAACTCTTCGTTATTGGTTATTGATTGCTTTCCCCCACGGGAACGGTCTCGAATAAAATGTACAGTTATTAGGAGACAGTATTTTAATTCCTTCATCCTGACAGTTACTGTTCTGCGCTATCACATTATGTTCAGATCATATTGTTCTTATTTTAATTTAAACCATCATCCATCTGGTGCTGATGGCTTATGTCCACACACTTTTGGCTAAGTAGTGTATGTCTATACAAGAAATGTGTTATTTTTATATTGCTTTAAAGCTGCTGTGCCCATTTTTAAGCCTTTTTGGTTTGTGAAGTCTTTTTCCCATTCATTTTTCCATGTTTTAAAAAAAAAAAAAAAATAATAACCTTCATTAAAGACTTAAGACATGAAGCAAATCAAACCAAAGTAATATAATTTATAGAAAAACATCATTACAAACTTTGATTTAAAGCAAAAATAAATAAAATCTAATATTTTTTATATATATATATATTTTACAATATTTATTTATTTAAAGTATAAAAACAATATATTTTAGGTTTAGTTCAAAATATTAATATTCAGTAGATTCAGATTCTGTACTGAAATCTTTATTAAATTACGGAAGAGGATTAGGGCCAAGCAATAATAAAAAAATAAAACCATCTCGAGATTAAAGTTGTAAAATATAGATAAAATGTTGAGAATAAACTCATTAAATTACGAGAAAAAAGTTGTTAAATTTCGAGAAAAAAGTCGAGATAAAATATTGAGAATAAAGTCACTAAATTACGAGAAAAAAGTCGTTAGATTATGAGAACAAATTCGTTAAATTATGAGAAAAAAGTCGTTAGATTATGAGAACAAATTCGTTAAATTATGAGAAAAAAGTTGTTAAATTTCGAGAAAAAAAGTCTAGATAAAATATTGAGAATAAAGTCATTAAATTATGAGAAAAAAGTTGTTAAATTACGAGAAAAAAACTCGTTAAATTACAAATTTGTTCTCATAATTTAACAAGTTTTTTTCTCGTAATTTAACGACTTTTTTCTCATAATTTAATGAGTTTATTCTCAACATTTTATCTCGACTTTTTTTCTCGAAATTTAACGACATTTTTCTCATAATTTAACGAATTTGTTCTCGTAATTTAATGACTTTTTTCTCGTAATTTAATGACTTTATTCTCAACATTTTATCTCAAATTTTTTCTCGAAATTTAACGAGTTTTTTCTCGAAATTTAACAACTTTAATCTCAAGATGGTTTTATTTTTTTATTATTGCTTGGCCCTAATCCTCTTCCATATTAAATACACTGTCACAGATGTGTAATTTCTTGATCGATGTACTTCTATTTCAGTAATCTGGTAGTTGTGACAATTTATGCAAAAAAAAAAATAAAAAATGCTAGTAGCACAGACATTGTTCATGGAACTTTTGCAAAGTTTGAAGAATATTATTTATGATGCAACACATCTACAAAACGAATTTGACTCATTGCAAAACTGCCCCCATAAACTAGCCACACAATAATAAAATATGCCATCTAAACATTGATATTAAAAATTCATATTAAAATGTAATTTTTTTTTTCTAATCACAAAATAGTTTAATATTCCTTCCTTAATGGTTAAATGATTAAATACTGAATATAACAATTCTGCCTCCAACACTGCAGACAGCTTGATAGTAAAATTTTATATGTCCCACAGCAGCTGGGTCATGAAACTGTACTTTCGCCTTGAAGGGTAAAAACCCCAGCATGCTTCCTGCCTGATTTGCTCTTATGGCTATGGAAGAAAGACTGATAGCCTATTGCTTTATGCCTTCAGCTCATAAGAGTCTTACACAGTCATCTTATGTAACAATAGAGCTCTGCTCAGCTATTGTGTACAAAAGGGCAGTACTAGAAGAGGTTCATGGAAAAATCGATACATCCTTCATTTATGATCGCAGCAAAATTGTGACTAGTAAAAGAATGGAACAGATCTAAATCAATTTGGCACACTGGAGTAAAATTAAATTCATGTTTGGAAACCCTAACAGCTGTTGCACCATATCTAATCTCACCTTCTAGCATTCTTTTTAAACATTAGCTGATCAATCAATTGATTTGTCTTATTGCTGGTTCCGAACATGACATCGATATCACAGTAACCCACAAATAGGCAACTATTAAGTGCACTGATCAATGAGTAAACTTATATTTTGTTGCATCATTTGTAGACTATGGAGGACTAAAAATAATCATTTTAAAAGCATATCTGTATAAATAAAAATCTACTTTTTTAAAAATTAACAACTTTTTATTTGTCAATTCGAAAAAGTATTTTAATGAATGCACTGATTGTTTTCTTCATTTTATTATTTTTAAAGTGACACTCTAGTCATCCACTGTAGATCACAAACACAATAAAATCAAATAAAAAGGCTTATTATTATTACCATTGGCTGCTGACATAGAGGTTATTTGATTCATGATAAAGTCCTACTATAACTATAAACTTTGTGGTAGTCCTGTTAAAGTAGTACTAGATACCCTGCTGGAAAACAAACAGCTTGGACAAACCTCTAGTCATCTAGCCTGGCCAAACTTGTCCACAGTTAAGTTTAGCTGGATGTGGTCTTCGAGCATAACCAGATTACAAGTGCTCAAAACCCCTTTGAAACAAGACCAGCCTGACCAGACTAGGAGACCAGCTAATACCTTCAATCCAGTTTAGAAAAAAAAAACTCTAAAAATGATTTGAGGCTTGCTTTTCAGCAGGGTAACGAAACATTTTTTGAGTATCGTATGCTGTGCTTGGAGATTGTGATGTTTTAGACTTTGAAATGTGTGTACTTGCTATAGTGAAAAACAAATGTGAATTGAGATTGAATGCATAAGCAAATGAGGTAAGCACCTCAGAAGTTGTCCTACTTCAAAATCTCTACTTAGGAGTGACTAGCCTCCCCTTTCTACATTTGTGAGACCTTTGTGCTTCTCCTCTCACTGTTCAACACTCTTTGTTACCCTATTTGGTCTAGTTGTAACCTGCTCAGCCTAAACTAAAGATTGACTATGTTTTGGTTTCACCCCCCAACAGGGAAGAAGAACTCACTCCTGCTCCAGAAATTTCAGAAGGATCTGAACGCTGGCGTCTTCAACACTCAGGAGAACGAGCTGCTGAAGCAGATCATTCGGCAGGACCGAGAGATGGTGATGATGGTGGATCGGAAGCAATCGGTCACGGGGATGAACTCCACGCCGATGTCTGGAAACTCCATCATTAACTCTCCCGCTCAGCCACCGTTCACTACAGCGACTGCTATTCTTGGGAACAACCAATTACAGCAGCAGGCCGCCCCACTAAGCTACAGCACCTCCGCCACTATAACCCCATCAGGCCGCGTGCCGCCCTCACAGGGCGTCACGTTTTCGGCGCCGAGCGTTTCTCACGGCAACTTGAGCACCTCTTCCCAGAATCCCCCTACTCCCTTGCAGCAACCGGCGGGGGCAATCATGTCCCCTTGTTCGTTCACCACATCCATTTGCAGTCCCCCGGTGCAGACCCCTATAGCCAGTCGAACATTCCAGTATGGATCGCCGACGGCCTCCCAACTGTCCCTTGTACAGCAACCCTTACCCCAGCAGTCGTCGCCCGCCTCCATACCACAACAACCGGCACAACAACAGCCGCAGCAATCGCAAGGGGCGTCCCCTCAGAGAAGCGATGTCCACAAGAGCGCACAGGTGCTCCAGTCAGGCAGCCTGAGCAAGGACTTACGCCACCTCTCTGCCTCGCAGCCGTCACTGCCCCACGAGACCTCATTGGCTGCCCGAGCACACCCCACATCAGGCGAATCACTCGCTTCCATTCAGCCACCCATGGGATCCGCGGCAGGCGTCCAGGCCCCGGGCTCCGTGCTGCAAAGCGGCATCCGTACCAACGTCCCACAGAGGGTTGCCCTTTTCCGGCAGATGTCATCGGGCGCGTTACCGCCGGTGCGCATGGCGCCTTCTAGTGCCCAGCACAGGGATTCCACGGGCTCCAGGAGAGAGTCGGCAGTCTTAAGCAGTACAGAGACGGAACAAGACAAGATGCGGTTCGCATCGAATTTATGATCCCATTTTACTTTTTTCACATTCATTTTTTTTTTTTTTTTTTTTAAAGATTGATTTTTATGGAGAGACAAAAAATGGGGAAAAGACTTGTATTTTTTTTCCTCCAACTTCCTCTGAAAAAAATAACCTCATAGCTATCCTGTACAGAATTTCCTTGTACTATATTTTAGACACACTTCCCCTTCAACTTAAGAATGTATATTATACAAATATATATGTGCGAATCCAACTAGAATATTTGGCATTGACCATATGGGAAAGAAAAAAAAAAAACTCTAGTATAAACGCAAGTCTTCCTCTCTAACATACGTGACTATAACGTGTCTGAAGATGTTCTTTTCTGTTGACGTTTTTCATTACAGTTCAGATTTTTCGTTTTTGGTACGGGAATGCAATGATGTTTTTGAATGTGTTTTTGTTGAATTTTTGTTCTCGACGAGAAGATGACAAAACAAGTCCAGCATTCAGCAGCTTTTGGCATCACTGTGGAAAATGTTTGCGCAAAACAAACCTGGGAAATACTGAAATGTATAAAAAGCACATCTACAAACTTTTACCGGCTGGAAAAAAAAGTTAATATCAGAAAATGCTCGGCGCACCAAATCAAGGTGCAGTTCCGACATCTGCAATACTTCGTGTTGTGCAGTAATTGCGTTGTGTTTCAAGACAGCCTTTGTGCATTAAAGGGAATAAATGTGTTTTTTTTTTTTTCTGTTTTTTATTTTAATTTAGTTTCATTTATTTTTACGAAGGATGTGTGGTCAAATCGGATGGTTTTATTTTCTATATCTGATTTCAGAGCGAGTCAGACATTTTGAAATGTCACTTAAAGACTGTACATTTACAATATTTATAAAACTAAAGATTATCACCATTATGCAATAGACTGTGATATAAAGATTACCTATATGTGTGTTGTACATAGTTTTGTAGAACTAGTATTTAAAAAAGTAATGTGTGGTGCATTTCAACATGGCAATGTCTTATCTCTGTCAGCCGCCTGGGTAATGTCTATATATGCATATATATAAATATATATTCAAATGGTAATATGTGACAACAAACATCAGAAACAATCATTAGAGATAAGAAAACCTTAATGCAAATAGTAGCACTATACTGTAGGTAGCACTATATGTATTCCAAAATATCTTGCTGGTCAAAAGTAAAGGTATACGGGTGGGGTTTGGGGGGGGGGGGGGGGGGATTGGGATTCATCATCAACATCATCAGCTCATCAGCAGCAAGGCTTAATGCAAATGTTACATCACCATATACATTTGACAATCCGTAAATGGAAATCAAATGTATTTATTTGAACATTTCCTGGGCTGACGTAACATCAGGAAGCCACCAGCTGTCTGTGTGCATCAACAGACGCTTTCTTTTATGATGGTTTTATATTAATAGTGTTCATCTCATGGATCAGTATTATGTACACACTACTCTAACATCATACTATTACATAGAACTAGATGTTCTGGTTATGCATTTTCCGTTATTTTTCATATTTAAAGACTGTGAAAGCATAACATTTATTTATGTATTTATTTTCACTGTATGTAATGCTAGTTTTTAAAAAACAAAAACAAAAAAAAAACACATCAACCTTTAAGTTTAACCTTTATGCAACATAATAATCTGTAAACCGACGGCACTGCAGACTGCAGAAACTAATATTCAAGAGTAATTATGTGAATCCAACAAAGTGTCAGAAAGAATAGATGGACAAATATTCAAGATATTCAAAGAAAGAAAAACAGAAGCTGCTTTGCATTAAGGTTTTTATCTCTCCCGTTCGTCGATTCATCCAGTCTGGGGCTTAAGACTTTGAAATGGCATGTCAGTCGCCCGTATTGGGCATAACTAGAGGTAACTAGCAGCTGTGACTTATTTGACTACTTTAATTTATTCTTACAATACTGCTACCGAAATTCGGTAGACTAAAGCAAAAACTTATCTGACCTGTGCAAAGTCTCCAAGCCCCCTTGCACAATGTCAAAAAAAAGAAGAAAAACCCCACTTGTGTCAGTTCTGTACCAGTGCAAATCCCATACAGCAACCATAAACGCATGCATTAACATGAATACTTAAAAAGAGAAACTATTTAAAAAATGTTGAGATTTAAATGTATTGTGAGATTATGTTTTTTTGTTTATTGTCTGCCTAGACGTTCTCTGTGCGTATCAGAAACATTGAATTTTCACGAAAAGGACATTCTTAAGTATTTGTGCCTAAACTATAGCCATGTTTCATCCTGTTCCTTTCATGAGTGTGACTCGTGTGTGTAAACACACACACACACCTGTGTGTAAACAAGTGTATACGTGTTTGTTCAATGTTTTCCAATGAGAACAAAAAGCAATGGGAATGGCCAAAAGTATCGGAGCAAAAAAAAAACAAACGGGATCGCAGCGGTCTTTGCTTGGCATTAACAAACTAGTGAAAATACCAAGTATATCTATTCGCATTTAACAAACTAATCAGTATCGACTGGAATCACGATAGATCCTGGGAATGGTTAAATGTGTGTGGGACTAAACTTTATAGCCACTGATGTTGTGTGGAATGAAACTGGCCAAAGCGAAACTTTTCAGATACAAACTTTCATTGTGAATTGCACTTTCTGTTTAAAGAGAGAGAGAGAGAAATCTAGAAGCAGAAACATATACTGTACATTAGTTGGTTAAATAAAGGGGTTGAACACAACAAAAAGTGTTTAACTCTTGCTATGCCATAGTGTATAGAAACTAGTGTACAGATATCTGCTACTTTTTGATACTGTACTTGCCTTCGGAGGGGAACGCTTCCCGTGTTAATGTGCTTTTTTCTCTCAGCTTTAAATACTGTTAGAATGGGAAGGAGAGACGCTCATACAACAATACACTTAAAAAAAAAAAAATGCTGTCACTTTCTGAGGAGGTGTTTAAGAAAACCAGCACATATCTTCGTATGTTTGTTTGTTTTTTATTTATTTTTATCATATATTTGTGTTTATGTCATGGGAAATGAACAATGCAAAAGAACAAGAGGGAAGAGTGATGTTTTAATAAAGGGAAAAACGAAATGTTTGGTTTGCAGCCTCTAAGATTCAGGTGAAATTATTTTGTTTGATGTGTTCTATGATGTGATGCAAATGATGGAAGATTCTAGAACAGGCCTCAAACTCTTAATCTCAGCTGATTTTTTTTTTTTTTCCATTATGCTCGTTCATGCATACCGACGCTTGGTTTAAAAAAAAAAAGAAAAAAAGAAAAAAAAGAAGAAGAAAAAACGGGGACAAAAATCATTCAATAAATAACAAAACATGAACAATTAGTTACTTGATCCTGAATAAAGAAAGGTAAATGTATACTTTCTTATACATATATGCAGACAAACGGTGTTTGTCAAAAAATTATTTTGATTTTCTTTTTTTTTTTTTTTTCTTTGTAAATAATAAACCTTTAAAATATAGAGAAAAATAAATGAACTATTGCCATTTACCACCAGGCTTCTGTGTGTTTTTGTGATGAGTTGCCATTTGTTAAGTTCAACTTTTGCTTTATTTTATTTATTATTAGTGGTGCAGACGTGAAATTGCATGGCTTGTTGAGCTGTGCGATTATGTTTCACAATAAGACGCTTTACTGTTGTTTACTCTGTTATGAATGGGTTCAGATTTTAAAGGGGTCCTTGATTATGCTTTAACTTTAGTTAGTGTGCAATGTTGCAAAGTTGCGACACTCAAAAGTTCAATGCATGGGGAGATATTTTCTTTTAAAGGTGCCATTGAACGTTTTTCTACATTTTTTTACAAGATGTAATATAAGTCTAAGGTGTCCCCTGAATGTGTATGTGAAGTTTCAGCTCAAAATACCCATAGATTTTTTATAATTATTTTTTTTAACTGCCTATTTTGGGGCATAATTAGAAATTCACCGATTTAGGCTGCGGCCCCTTTAATTGCTCGCGCTCTCTGCCCCCTCCCGAGCTCTCGACTCTATCATTGCATAAACAAAGTTCACACAGCTAATATAACCCTCAAAATGGATCTTTACAAAGTGTTCGTCATGCATGCTGCATGCATGCGTCGGATTATGTGAGTACAGTATTTATTTGGATGTTTACATTTGATTCTGAATGAGTTTGAGGCTGTGATCCATGGCTAACGGCTAATGCTACACTGTTGGAGAGATTTACAAAGAATGAAGTTGTGTTAATGAATTATACAGACTGCAAGTGTTTAAAAATGAAAATAGTGATGGCTCTTGTCTCCGTGAATACAGTAATAAACGATGGTAACTTTAACCACATTTAATAGTACATTAGCAACATGCTAACAAAACATTTAGAAAGACAGTGTACAAATATCACTAAAAATATCATGTTATCATGGATCATGTCAGTTATTATTGCTCCATCTGCCATTTTTCGCTATTGTCCTTGCTTGCTTACCTAGTCTGATGATTCAGCTGTGCACAGATCCAGACATTAATACTGGCTGCCCTTGTCTAATGCCTTGAACATGAGCTGGCATATGCAAATATTGGGGGCGTACATATTAATGATCCCGACTGTTACGTAACAGTCGGTGTTATGTTGAGATTCGCCTGTTCTTCAGAGGTCTTTTAAACAAATGAGATTTATACAAGGAGGAGGAAACAATGGAGTTTGAGACTCACTGTATGTCATTTCCATGTACTGAATTCTTGATATTTAACTATGCCAAGATAAATTCAATTTTTAATTCTCACCTTTAAAGAATTTGCTGTTTAAGGACTACAATAAACGGCTGGTAGGGACTACAATGAGCTTCTTCCCGGGTTGATGACATCACAATCCCTAAAATTTACATAAACCCTGCCCCCAGGAACACGCAACAAAGGGGGGTGAGGCCATATTGGGCTGCTTTAGAGAAGAGAAAGAGTTGTTGTAGTAGAGTGTTGTTACCATGCTGTCATTTTACGCCGGACTGCTTCACAAACGAGGGTCAATTCAACGCTGAATTTGCACAAAAGATTAAAATGACGACACATGCTAGTCGATGAGTTGAATCAACTCCACAGAAACTACATAAATTTATCTACTAACCAATCAGAAATGTCCAGTTGCATTCTAAAAGTTGTAACTCCATCAGTGTCCGACTGCGGTTTGATCAATGTCAGGCTGAACACCGTTACTGACAATCCTCATTTTGGCAGTGTGAGATTCTCCAGCTTTGTTGTTGTTGAGCAACCGAAGCATGAGCTGTTAAAACTCCACCCTTTTCTGGTAAGGCTAAGGAATGGTTACAACCAATGTGAATGTGCTAGTAAAAGTGACAGTCCACTTCAGCAGGCTGACTTAAAAAAAAAAAAAATCAGATTTAACGGGGGAAAACCATTGAAACTTAAGGGTGGGCTGTTTTGAATTAAGCCATGAGCCTACCCAGAACACCCCAGCAACTTACAATCACTCAGAACTACATTGCAATGCTCCTGAAACACTTCTGATAACACATAAAAAGACATTAAATAAATTCAGACATTGTCATTAGATATTCATCAATGATTCAATCAGATAGTTGCTGCTTTATACAAAAAAGAGACAACAACACAGTAATCCATCCACTTCCTGTGAACAGAAAGTAGGCCAATCTCTTTACAGTAAAAAGAAATGGAAAATTGATCTTACCAAATCCTTTTGTTCCCATGTACTAGAATCCTCCAATTTGTGTCCAAAAGTTAAATAAATCCATACATGATTATTCCACAGAATATTGTAAATTCCAGGCCACATCCATTTTGTCTATTTGGAGAAAGAGGAAAAAAAAGGAAGCCCAAAACAGGTGCATCTGCAAGAGATGAAAAAAGCCCTAGAGGAAGCCTAGTTAAAAGTCCCCTGAACTTTCTGTTGTCTCCAGAAATCATACATCCAAACAGCACTTTTCAAATTCTTTTTTTTTTTTTTCCTTTTTTCAGAATATATATGTACATGTGTGCATATGTGTGTATAAATGTTGTTTTATTATAAATTAATTGGTTTTAAATTAGCTAAAAAGAAGGAATTTTATGTATGATTAATTGAAATAACATGAAATGAGCAATGTGCAGAATTATAGATGAACTCTTTGACTGACAGTTTCTTAGTGTAAAGGTCATCTTGCTTTGGCCTTTCTCTTTCTATGTTGTAGAAGTACAGAGATAAAAAGTAAATGTGTGACTGACAGTGGGAGAGAGTGAAATATAAATTTGGAGGGAGGAACAGAGAGGGAATATCAGTGACTCCTGTGGCAAAATGAAAAATCATCTCTTTGGGATGGTCAAGATTTCCATTCATTACCCTCCTCTGCAGTTATCAGTCATGAAGTATTCATACATTCTGACAGAACCCTCTCACAGTTGGTTCTGATTAACAGGACACCTTACACACAGTTTGGATTCATAATTCACTCTCAACAATAGGGATTATTAGACTTCTGAATGTTTAATAAGTGAGATAGAATGAAACATTTGCATCTCTTCAAATGCAAATCCTCTATAGAGTTCGATTAATAACTCAAACTGGGTTATTAATCAGGAATTCATAATACAAACATGTAAAAGTATGTTCATCACACTATCACTGCGACCAAAATTATTTGGTTTGAAACTTTGCGACGGTTAAAAAAAAAAAATTATGTTCTGTATAGCATGAATATGGGTAGAATGAATAAACTACATCTGACATGTTGTCACTGTCATGTGACCTACGGCGTCAGTTGCGTCACTTCACTGCTATTCATAAAATCCTAGGATAATAAAGTGTCCATCGAATGCACACTTCAGAATCTCACAGCATTACAATATATATATACACAGTGATTCTACACAGTAAAATCCCCAGAGTTAAATCAACTCTGTTCAGAGTACATTTGGTCCCTCTCTGAATAGTGTTAAAATAACACTCAAGCAGAGTTAAAGTTAAAGTTAATGAGATAATTAAGCAATTAATAAGGCTGTGACGGAAGTCAGTTGTAGTTCTTGTGTTTCTCTTTTCTTCAGTGATTCTGCTTGTTAACAGCAGGTGTTCATCACTAATGCACAATCATCACTTAATTATCTCATTAACTTTAACTTTGCTTTAGTTTTATTTTAACACTATTTAGAGAGGGACCATATGTACTCTGCACAGAGTTGATTTAACTCTGGAGATTTTGCTGTGTAAGGATTCACAGCGCTTCACTTTTTCCACATTTTGTTATGTTACAGCCTTATTCCAAAAGGGGTATAAAACATTTTTATTTTCCACAGAATTATACAATTACCCCATAATGACAATGTGAAGGAAGTTTGTTTGAAATCTTTGCAAATTTATTAAAAGTAAAAATATAATAATAATAAAAAAAAAAAAAAAAAAAAAGTGTTCACAGCCTTTGCTCAATACTTTGTTGAAGCACCTTTGGCACCAATTGCAGCTTCAAGTCTTTTTGAGTATGATGCTACAAGCTTGGCACACCCATTTTTGGACATTCTTCTTTGCAGAACCTCTCAAGCTCCATCAGGTTTTGATGGAGAGCATCAGTGCACAGCCATTTTCAGATCTCTCCAGAGATGTTCAATCGGGTTCAAGTCTGGGCTCTGGCTGGGCCACTCAAGGACATTCACAGAGTTGTCCCATAGCCACTCCTTTGTCATCTTGGCTGTGTGCTTAGAGTCGTTGTCCTGTTGGAAGACGAACTGTCGCCCCAGTCTGAGGTCCAGAGCACTCTGGAGCAGGTTCTCATCAAGGATGTCTCTGTACATTGCTGAATTCATCTTTCCCTCGATCCGGACTAGTCTCCCAGTTCCTGTCACTGAAAAACATCCCCACAGCATGATGCTGCCACCACCATGCTTCACTGTAGGGATGGTATTGTCCAGGTGATGAGCAGTGCCTGGTTTCCTTCAGACATGCTATTCAGGCCAAAGTGTTCAATCTTTGTTTCATCAGACCAAGGAATTTTGTTTCCCCATGTTCTGAGAGTCCTCCAGGCAGGCTGTCATGTGCCCTTTACTGAGGAATGTCTTCCGTCTGGCCACTCTACCATACAGGTCTGATTGTTTGAGTGCTGCAGAGATGGTTGTTCTTCTGGAAGGTTCTCATCTCTCCGCAGTGAAAAGCTGGAGCTCTGTCAGTCTGACCATCAGGTTCTTGGTCACCTCCCTAAGGCCCTTCTCCCAGGATCGTGGCCCACTCTAGGAAGAGTCCCGGTGGTTCCAAACTTCTTCCATTTAAAGATGATGGAGGCCACTGTGGGACTTTCAATGCTGCAGAAATTTTTCAGTACCCTTCCCCAGATCTGTGCCTCAATACAATCCTGTCTCAGAGGTCTACAGACAATTCCTTGGACTTTGTGGCTTAGTTTGTGCTCTGACATGCACTGTTAACTGAGGGACCTTATATAGACAAGTGTGTGCCTTTCCAAATCATGTCCAATCAACTGAATTTACCACAGGTGGACTCCAATCAAGTTGTAGAAACATCTCAAGGATGATCAGTGGAAACAGGATGCACTTGAGTTCAATTTTGAGTGTGATGGCAAAGGCTGTATTGTTTGTAGAATTTTGAGGAAAATAATGAATTTAATCCCTTTTAGAATAAGGCTAACAAAATGTGGAAAAAGTGAAACGCTATATATATACAGACAGACAGACACGTTACAAAACGTGATGATGTGAAGAAAAAAAAGAAAGATAATAAATATGACAATTTTATTGTGACCATTTTCAGTCAAGCTGTAATTTTGTCTAATTGTGCAAAATGTGTGAAAATATTTAATTGTATTTCAGACACATAACATGCTAATATCTTTCACATGGGTATCATTCATGTTTATAGCAAGTTAGCAACAGTGCAAGTTATGCATTTCAAATTTAGAGTTCGGATTCGAAACAGACCATTAGCATCACTGATTAACATCTTAATTTAAGTAATCAATCCACATCCTAGTAATTGTTTGAATACACGTCATCATGATAACTTCACAAATGATTTCAAATAAACTCCCCAGTGTCAATGGATGTGCATGAATGTGCTATTTACACACACACACAGAAATAAAAGCGAAGCTGACAGGCAAATTGACACGCTGAGATCACAAAAGAAGTGATGACATTTCATGTCAGATCAAAAACACCATAACTTGACTTCCTAGAAGTATTATCACAGTTAATCCTTTTGAAGAATATAATGAATCAGACCGAAAATAGCCAATCTCTACACACCAAATATTTTAATTTACCAAGAAAGTTTTCCAAATTCAGTGGCTGACAGGAGCCAGAAGTTTTACTCCAAATCTAATTCACGTATTACTTCACAGAGGAGATGAAACAGCAACACAAAACCAGCCGAGGCGAAAGACCTTTGACATAAGTCAAATCCGCCCATTCAGAATTCCAAATGGCTCTTAATGGAATTCATGCAAAGCAGAATACAGATGAATCCATTAAAGAGGACCATGACATGGAGACGAGCAGGATAATGAAGTGCATTCACAGGCTTACTGAAGCACACACACACACACACACAGCAGGTTTAGAGTTCAGATTATGGTCAAAGCAATAGATGCTTTAAGGATAAGGATAGGCCAAACAACATTTAAAAATGGTTAAGATGACAGATTTTTAAATGCATAAATGTGATTTACCAAAATAACACATGGAACATGACAGATGCAAAAAAATTGCAAGAAGTCTGAAAATCTTTTCCTCTTCTGTAGCCCTCAAATCAAATACGGCAGCATTCAGTGTACTGCGTCACATCTATGTCAATAACAGAGGAAAGAAAGTCATACGGATTTGAAACAACATGAGGTTGAATCATTTTTTTGGGTGAACTAACCTTATAAGCTGTGACAAATTAACATTAGCACATATTATAATACCACTTCAATTTTGATTTATTATTAAACGTGACTTAATGCTGTTGGTAAAACCTTTATCCATTAATCTCATCTTTTCAGGCAACCCGACCTTCAAAACATCAGCAAAAACAGCAGGGTTTCACATGACACCAGTTCAGCTAGAATTTCTATCAACTGTGCCAATCCAGCATATTTTTTATATTCCAAAAGTAATTTAAGAAACCAAGCTGTGGGTTTGGAAAAGGTCAAAAGAACTGAGCATCTCTTTATAAGTATACCAAGTCAGTGGTTATGAAACAATTCACAAGTCTATGTTATTCTAGCCTGCATATTATAAATTATTTTTTATGGGGAGAAAAAAAAACAAAACAAAACATTTTGTGAACATGAGAACAATTCACTGGCCCATGTTGTTCCAGAGGCAAAAAAGTAATTGGGGTTGAAGCACTTTAAGGCTTTTAGCACATGCGTAAATGTTTATGATGTTTTAATAAGCAAGCCTGTGACCATCTCCATGATAGATGGAAAAGACCATTTACAGCCAATACACGCAATTTACCATAGGAAATTTATGGTTTTTAAAGCTTTTGAACAGTTATCGAGGTTGAGCCAAAAACTTAGGACTGGTTTGCCAAAGTTGATTTTTGAAATAATCTCCAGTATTTTCAATGGATTCAATAGACAACGGCAGTCCTAGAAGCATGAATGTGGTATGAATGGTATGAATGTCATGGGTGTGTGCGAAAAAACGCATGATAAACAATCCTTTATGCACATGAAAAACATGAAGGCGCCCCCCGGTGGCTGATTTCTTTCGAATTTCTCACAGACCTCTAGGCCCATGAGTCAAACTGTCTGACAGCTGCTCAAACTTCATCGGCCGCCGCCGGCTGCGTTTTTTAAAACACGTGAACGTCTTCAAAGGCAGTCATGGCACCTTGGACAAAGACACCGCATGCCAATTTTCAAGTCAATAAGACTTCGGGTTGAGTAGTTATAGCCATTTTTTATTTTTTTCTATGTTATAGCGCCGCCAAGTGGCCGGTCACTGCATCCTTTTTCAGGCAACCACAGAATGAGCTCTTACATATGTGTGCCAAGTTTGGTGAAAATATCTCATTCCGTTCAAGAATTATAGCCATTTTAGTAAAAGAGGCTCTGCCCACTTTGGACATTTTGGCAGCCCTTAGAGACCGTGAATCATAATTTCAAGTTCTTTTTTTTTCTGGTAATTATTGACAGTTAGACTCCAGAGAATCTTGCTGCACTGGTTTGGTTCTGATCGGGCCAAAAACCTCAAACCTCAAAAAATCCAAAATATTCGAAATTTTGCCAAGAGCGACGATTAAATCTGAGGCAGTTGTCCATCTTGAGTCAAGGGTTCCTATGCCTAACAGTTTAGGAGTTATGAGTGATTTCATACTTTTCGCTGCTAAACCGCTAGATAGATTCATTATCTTCAGAATATGAATATTTACAGGAATGCTAAAGTATCTCATCTGAATTTGTGTGGATGTAAATAACCGCTGGCAGAAAGTGAATTAGCGTTAGCCCCCCTCACCACAGATAAACACAAGCCCTTGATTTATTGGTTTCCAGTGCAGCTGAAGGTTACCTTTGTGTAATGGAGGATGCCGCTCAGTAATCTTGTGTTAGGTGACTTCTGTAATTGCATTATTTCATAATGGCTGTGTATCGTAGATAGGGGGCTTTGATAAAAGTAGTGAATTAAAAAAAGATTCATATCTCCAGATGTATGGGCTTATACATTGGAATTTCATTACGGCGCTGTCAAGACCTTGAGATCAATTTATGCAGTTTCCTCCAGCCAATCACATTATTAAAGTTTATTGAATAACAGAGGTTGCTGGGATATTACGTTTAACATAATATAAAGTAAAACATAAAATAAAAGATTTTAGATAATTTCGGTGCTCCTGCAAAAAACGATTCCGTGAATTTTGTCAACGAAAACTGCATGCTTGACATTAATACAACATTTTTTAAATATTAAAATGTGAAAATTCTGTCTAGCAGAGTTTTAGATGGAGTTTTAAGCTAACAATTAGCAGTTGCATTATATACATACATTCAAAACAATAAATGGAAACTATTAGAATTGACAAAATAAGAGCATCACAGTGGAAGACAGTATAAAGTATACCTTTAGTGATTAAATTAAACCTATGAATGCATATTCAGATGCAGCTGTCGTCTCTGGACTTTTTGGCTTAGGTCCCCAGTTCAAATTCAGTAGGATTGCTCTAGAAATTACTAAAAATCATTATGTATGGCCATTTGTTCAAGGAGACATAAATGTACATATGCATCTTATTTTTGATTCATTTTTAGGACAATAAGCCCCTACAACAAATAATGGCAGATTTTTTTTATGTTCAAAAATAATTATGATGGTCTATACTACAGTGGAAACATAGCCTACTAAGGAAATATATTTCTTTATCTTTTTTCATGCATCATGCATGTTGAATAAAAACACACATTATTCTTTATCACAATGTTTCACACTTCTATTTTTAAAGATTTTTCTTTTTTTTATGAAAGCACAGTGAACAAATGAATTAGGTTTTCAAATGAGGCAAAAAGATAAATAGATCTCAGATATCTGATATCTCAGTTTAAGCCGGATACTAGTACAGCATGAAAGCAGAACTCATGCCTACAGCTCTCAAGGTGACATTCTGGCTGTGAACACACCAGTTTGCTCACTGACAGTGGTAGTTTTGTCCGCTGCCCCACTGGGAGGCTCTGGTCCGGGCAGCTGGGTCTGGGTACACAGAAGGTGTATGAGGGAAAATGGATGGGTTTGACACCAATGAAGGGCATCTGTAGAACAGATGAGGTCAACTGATCAGTTAGCAATACAGAAAAACTTAATTTGCATTTGCACTGCTAGGAAAAAGCAGTACTTCCAATGCAAATAAATAAAGTTTTACACAAGTTTAGATGTTAAGCTTTGTTTCTGTGTAAACATGCATCCATGAAATTCAAAATGCAACACTAGTCTTTTCCAGTGAAAAAAAAGGCAGATATGATGGTGTAAGAAGAAAAACAACAAATCATAATTCAGTATGCAAATAAATGCAAGAAAGAAGACGAATTGAAAAGCAGAATGTGAGTATTGCACACTATTAGATTTTGACTGAAATCAAACATTCAATGTAAATCTGAATTTAAAAAGTGACTTTTAAAAACTGAACCTGAATTAATTGCAAATTAATTCAGTTATTAAGTTGTTATTGTTAGTAATACAATGCTGCCTTGTTTGAGTTGTATTTTTCCCCATATTGCAGAACATTTTAGCATCACTGAGATACTTTGAATTCGTATTTTGAATTATTTTTGTTTGTATTTTTCATTTTCATTTACATTTTATTTAAAGTTTTAGTAATTTTATTCTGTTTTGTCATTTTTTTTTTTTACGCATGAATTTTTTTTTTTTCAGTTTAACACGTTAAAAATAGCTTCTTTAATGCAATTAACCCAGTGTAGCATATGCACACGTATCAGGATAATCAATAAACTTGGGAATGTTCAGAACGCTTTTAGCATGCTGGACTGGGTTGTAAAACCATCTCGGCTCCGAATAGTCTGCCATAAGATGAGCCCACTTGACACTTTTGTGGACAAGCGATGGTAAACAGAAAAGTCCAACTTCCTCACTTTGGTGACTTCAAAAGGAGCACCCCCCCCAGAGACTGACCAGATCCACATTCCAACACCCCACACACACAGGGACACACAAAAACACACACACAGACACATACAGAAACTCACAAACATACATTTTTGACTGTATATGTAAAATACAAATTATGCCAACATATACCCATCCTGTATTTTGAAGCGGATGCATGTTTCCTAGTGTTTAAAGGAGTGTATTTGTGCTGGTGTGCATGGTAATAGTGGAATTCTGTCTGTAAACCATAACTTCTTCCCTATGCCTTTCCGACCTATCGAGTTTGATCTCGTTTTAAAGCTCCGGACTTGAGCTATTCATTGAGACATGTCACAAAACGGACAAATGCATTTTTCTATGTGTTTAATGATCCTGTGAAGAACACACTCCATCTCGAAATCCGATCTGATAGCCATTAAGTATGCAAATTCAGCTAGGAGACCAAACAAAGCAACTTTGCCCGCCAAATAGTGCTGCGCCTCTATTGGCTGCTACAATTCAGGAGGTGTGTTAGCTTGGGTTTCCATAAAGACAACGACACACACCTTCGCTCGCTCTTGCTTCTTCTTTGCGCCCTCTTCTTCTTCTCCTTTGTCTCCCGACTGACTCGCGAGCACCTCGTGCACGGACGCCTCAGGTGACCGCGCTTCCCAACCACGCGCGCAGTTCGGGAGGACCACTTCCTTAGACTCTCTCTCTCTTCGGCTAAGTTACTTAAGCTTAAACCTCTTTTGAAAACCCCGCCGGAGAAACCCTCTCTGAAAGGACCAACCCAGCCAGGCGCATTGAAACTGCTACACACGGACTTGAACCAATAAGCAAGTATTATCATTTATCTGAATTTGTCTAAACTGATTTCTGTGCTGGCTCTCTCTCAAAAAGGTTTAACAAAGAATTTGCCATCCTTTGATCATCTTTCTTTCCATGTCTTTTCTTCATTTTCACTCTTGTGTATATATATGTGTATCCCTTCTGTATATATTTTAGACGTATAATCTCTGTATTCGTAGTTTGCATATATTAAAACGTTATTCACGCTCGATTGTTCTGTTGTTCTTTCAACTGAAGACCAAGTCACTTTAACGTTTTTCGATCGCTTTATGCTTTAGTTATTTTCATGGCCAGAGAATAACTCTGTTTATAATATTCTGTGAGGGGCTTAGTTTGCTGGACAAACGAACAGTTTCTCTAAATAATTATTAAACCAGAACTAATCATATATGTAATTGATTATAATTCGTTGTAATTGATTCACAATATATGTTTAATTCCCCGTTGGGTCGATATATGAATCATAATTTATTCATAACCTTATGAATTATTATATTCATATTTCATCCATTAATTGATTAATAACTGTACGAGCCGCTACATTCGTTACACCAGCATCCTGTTTTCCCGTCATCGTTTAGCTTGCGTTACATTATATGATCACACTATCATTCACTCAAATGCTATTAATCCATTCATCCATGATAAGATGCAAAAAAAAAAAAGAACTTAAATCTGTACTTGAGAGCTGTCTGTGAATCTCCTGCCTGTGTGACAGACACACATGACTCATGCGCACAGAAAGCCGCTTCAGAACCGGTCGCATTGAGCTCTCTTTCGCGCATGAAGACAAAAACACACAAAATTCAGTCAAAATGCCAGTTTTGTCGAGTATCCTAGTAAAGCGGTCTTAAATGATAAATAAAGTAAGAAAATAGGATGCAGATCTGCATCGTATGCGACAGTTCTTAAAGTGACAGCAGCCTAATAAACCTGCTACAGTCTGCCTTTAATGTTAATCAAAAATAAAAAAAATAAAAAAATAAAAAAAAATCACTCACTGCTCTTAATAACTTTTGTAGGTTAAACAAGAATTAATCAAATTATTCTATATTTTAATATAAATTATGTAGTGTTTGATAACTTTTTTCATTTCTGGATATTTCAGTTAGATCAAATATTTAAAATATACTGTATGTTGTTTCTACATTAATTTGAAATTATTACAATATAAGAACATATTGAAAACTTTAATGTTAGGTGCAAGTAATCACAATTATTACAGAAAAATGTGTGATTATTTCGGGGTTTTTTTTATCAATTGGCAGTCATTATACATACACACACACATATATATATATATATATATATATATATATATATATATATATATATATATATATATATATATATATTCTTGAAGTGTCATACATCAATTAAGCCTAATCTTAGTTTCTGATCCTCACTCATCTGATTTAATCTAAAATGATGTGCTTCTGTCAGCAAGTTATCTGCTTTGAAAGAAGTCAAACATAGCATTAGATGCACCAGAAATACCTGCCATGACCGATTCTATGCCAGGGCTTTGGTTCAGTGTCTGTAAAAATCATGCTATAGTGCCCCTCTCATCCAACAGCATGTCTGCACTGCAAGAGAAAAATGCAATACAGCTACAGAGCTGCCATCAACAAAGCTGTGCATCAAAAGGCACATTGATTGTAATGGGAGCTTTTAGTTTTGCTGCATTATGTTGCAATCTCAGTTTAGACGAGGTGTAAGAGGTTAAAAGGATATAGACAGCATTGATTTTAACAGGAAAAAAAAAAAAAGTTTAATGCAGCACCAGTGGAACATCAGACACTCTCTGGAAGCTTCTTCAAAAAGCAAAGCCAGTTCTGATCTCCCACACTGAGATTTCCCTCATAAGCATACTTTTCTTCCTCTCTGTGAGATGTTTGCTCCATACTGGCTCTCTTAATTAGCTGGAAAGATGTTTCTGTGATCATTGCTTTATATGTCAGACTCATTAGTTTCTGCCTGGAGATTTGTTCTGCTTGTGAAATGCATGGTTACACTTTTCATATCTCTGTATTTTATTGAGAAAAAGAGCCAGAAACGAAATTAGCAGAGAAATATCGACGTTAAGTTCAATAGGGACGTGTGAGACTAGTCAACTAAATGATACAACACGATCACGAGAATGCGTATCAATAGTACGAGTTTGTAATCTCGTAGAATATATACGCCAAAATGAGTATAATACGCCATAAAGTGCGTATCATATGCACGCGAAAAACTGCGTACCATAAGCACGCCAAAACTCATTTTGGCGTATATATTCTACGAGATTACAAACTCGTACTATTGATACGCATTTTCGTGTGATCGGGCTCAATGATACTGCTGCTGCTAGTCGACAAACAACTTTTTTGCAAGTTTTATATTATTTTGCAAAGGCTATATTCAAAATTACTGTCATGTAATGAACGAACATCAATAACTTGACGTGCTGACTTATGTTAAAATATTGAGTTTGTACTTATTGGTCCTGCACTGCCTATTGATTTAATTGATTTTAATAAACATATATTGGTTAATGTTGATTACGTGAATGCTCAAAGGGTTAATTCACCCAAAAATGAAAATTCTCTTCATTAATTACTCACCTTCATTTCGTTCCACACCCCTAAGACCTTCATTCATCTTCAGAACACAAATTAAGATATTTTTGATGAAATCCTAGAGCTCTCTGACCCGTCCATAGACAGCAATTTTACCACAATTTTTTTGACCTGCATTAGACATTTATTGATTGTGCTTCATTTTCTGTTATTTGCTCCAGGGGATATTTAAAAGCTCATTCTCCTCTCTCACTCTTGACACAAGGTTACTCTGCATGGATCCATTTCCAGATCTTAAAATGGAGTCCTAAACAATTTTTCAGGTTTGTGATTTTTTTTAGTACTATCGTCGCATAAACAGATTTCCTGTAAAAAAAAAAAAAAAAAAGAACAAGTCCTTAGACCACGGTGTGGTGTTTCTCATCCATCTCGCCCTTTTCTCACTTCACCGAATTCTGCTTTTCCTGGAATTTATCTCACAATTCTCTGCGGAGTCATTGTAGAATCTTTGGAGACCTGGAGCAAACATCTTCTGTTATTAAAAGTTCTGACCGAAGGCACTTTAAAGTAGCACAATAAAGCCCAAGAAATCTGGCCTGTCTGCTGAGATTTAAAGATTTGAAATGCAACTCAGAGCAGGAAAAATAAATAGCCTGTTCTCCAAAAAGAATGACCACTGTGGACTATTAGGAGTCAAAACACATTGTCAGTTTTTTAGCAAAACTGTTTATTCAACTGAATTGGAAGTTGCTTTGGAGAAAAGTGTCTGCCAAAGGCATAAAAACGGTCTAAATTACCACTGCATACAGTTTATAAAGTGAAAATGTGCAGTTTGGGAGCAATTTAGGAGTAATGGTTGCAAAAGGAGCTATTTTTACCTGATCTTCCCTATAAAAATGGACTAAATGACTTTTTGTCATCAGGTTAAATCATTCAAATGATAAGTTAATATTTTTAACTAGAATAAAATCAGGTACCACTTTATTTTGATGGACCACTTTAGACATTCTACTATAAGAGCGTGTTGAAACCAAGAATATTAACAAGCTTCCTACCGAGGTAAAACCAACTCAACAGATAATGTGCTTCAGCAGTAAAATGCAGCTCTTCGGGCGGTGGAGGCATCAGGTTCAATAGCTTCTTTGTAGGTCATGTAGAGAGCCCTGGTCCTCTGATCTCCGTCTGATAATGAAGTGTGTGGAGAGAGATAAGTCAATCAAGATTAGCTCTATGAGACTCTCAGCGCCCCCAGCAAAGAGCAACTCTCAGGGCAAAGAGCACAGAAGGAGGGAGAGGTTTGTTCGTGATTCCCTCAGGTTTTCTAGTAAAGTGACTCATTGTGCACAAGCTAAGTCAGAAGTTTGGAAACACCTACTCATTCTTTTTTATATATATTTTTATTAGCTATTATTTTCTGTTTTAATGTATCATGGGGACTTTCCAAAGACATAATGATTTGCATACAGTACAAACTGTACATTTTAACCCTAAACCTTCCCCTGAACCTTCCCATCACAGAAAACTTTCTGCATTTTACATTTTCAAAAAACATCACTTAGCATGATTTATAAGCTGTTTTCCTCAAGAGGACCAACAAATGTCCCCACAAGGACAAGGATTTCAGATATTGCCATCTTTGTGGGGACATTTTGTCTCCATAATGTAGGGTTTACCAGGACTACACATACACACACAAAAGATCAAATGAGGAACAGGTGTAAATAATTAATGAAACAATGAGCAACTATGGCTGTGTCCCAATTCATTCGAAGTCCACAAAGGGCCAGCTAAGCCAGTGTTTCTCAACCCTGGTCCTGGAGGACCCCCAACACTGCACAACACTGCGAAAGTCTCCTCTGTCTGACACACTCATTTCAGGTAGTGGAGTTTCTTCTAATGAGCTGATGAGTTGAATCAGGTGTGTTTAATTAGGGAGAAAGACAAAACCTGCAGTGTTGGGGGTCCTTCAGGACCAGGGTTGAGAAACACTGAACTAAGCGTTGTATAATGGGACTGTGACGAGCAGGGCGGGCGAGAGCCGTGAGGGAACGGCGCGAGGCCGGTGGCGCGAGTGATAATGAGCATCACCTGCGAGGCGCCCCGGCCTCGAGTCTCTCATGGAGGAGCTCCGGAGGCATAAAAGGAGGAGCGATGACCGTGAAGGACGAGAGAGGACCAGGCCTGGATATTAATTTATGTTTTATTATGTTTGTGTGGCCGGCAGACGTCCGCGAGGGTCTGCCAGCATTACTTTCGTTTTGTATTTGTTTATTTATATATTAAAGTTTTGTTTGAACGTTCGCCGGTTCCCACCTCCTTCTTCCCACATTTACGAACTGTGTTACATTGGTGCTGAAACCCGGGAGGAAGGAGGGACATGTTGTCGGAGAGCCCTCGCTGCTGAGGGGGATCGCGGTGCTGCGGAGTTCAGGCAGCGCGGGAGTGTGAAGACCGCGAGAGGCTGCCGGAGGCGGTGGTACTGGAGCCTTGTGAAAGGTGGGACGGAGACCCGGATGCCGTGCTCCTGGGACGAGGTGGGGTGGCTGCCGTCCTGGAGGGAGCGGAGGAGTTGCCGCCGTCCGCCGTGGGCCGGAGCCTGCTGCCGTCCGCCATGAAGAGGAGGAGCAGGGGACGGGGGACTCGCTGCCGGCTGCCCTCAGCCGGAGGAGCCATCGCCGGCCGCCAGGAGGCGGTCGAGGATCGGGCCGTCCACCGAGCGTCCAGTGCCACCGCGAGGAAGAGCCTACCGGCTGGCTGAGGATCGAGCGGCAGTGTGTCTGGGAACCGGACCAAGAATTTTTTTTTCTCTCTCTTTTTCCTCTCTCCCCTCTCTCGTCCTGTCGCTCCCTTTGCTTCCGTCTCCTTTCTCTCATCTCGTCTGTCCTTACCCCCAGGTGCTGCGGCCGCCGAGACACGCCCCGGGGGGGAGTAGAGCGCAGTCTCGGGAGTACCCCCTGGCCTGCGAGGGGCGATGGGGGTATGTGACGAGCAGGGCGGGCGAGAGCCGTGAGGGAACGGCGCGAGGCCTCGAGTCTCTCACAGAGGAGCTCCGGAGGCATAAAAGGAGGAGCGACGACCGTGAAGGACGAGAGAGGACCAGGCCTGGATATTATTTTATGTTTTATTATGTTTGTGTGGCCGGCAGACGTCCGCGAGGGTCTGCCGGCATTAATATATAAATAAACAAATACAAAACGAAAGTAAAGTTTTGTTTGAACGTTCGCCGGTTCCCGCCTCCTCCTTCCCACATCTACTAACCGTGTTACAGGGACGGTGTAGCCTATGGAAGATTGTTCTTGTCGCTTAGCAACTGTCAGTTTAACATATATCAGTTCTGTTTTTTTATTCATTGTGTTCAGTTCCTGTTTGCCAGTGTTTCCTTCGCTAGTTTATCTCCATGGTCGTTGATTGAGTTATGTGCGTATATTAGCCCTCAGTTGATTCAGTTCTTTGTTCATCAATGTTATGAGTGGTTGTGTTTTCTCAATGTTGTCAATGTCTCAATGAGTTTGCTTTGTGGATTATAATAAAGACAACCGTTTTGCTTACAACTGCTTCATCGTGCGCTTTGTACAGCCACAGTTGCTGACAGTCAGCTGCCGTTGATGAGTGGCAGTAACGTTTGTACTGGACTTTTTTTTTAAGTTATATTCAACTGTCTGAAATCAAAACAGGGTGTACAGCTTGTCTAAATATATATGTTCAACCTGGTCTATTTACAGTATGTACATAATAAAGAGTATAAATTATATAAAATCGCATCTTAGTAAGATATGTCAACATTTGAACCGATTCAAAGTTTTTTTTTGTTTTTTTTACATTTGTATCATTAGATATTCAGTTCAGTTTATTTATTAAGCACTATTAAAACAAAAGAGCGTTGACCAAAGTGCTGCACAATATTACAATCAGTGTTGGGGGTAACACATTACAAGTAACTTGAGTTATGTAATCAGATTACTTTTTCAAGTAACTAGTAAAGTAATTTGAGTACTAAAGTAAAGTAGGAAACACAGGAAATGACAATAACAAACTAAAAGTACTTGAAAATAAAACAGAAGAGTATCGTGACATATACATACATACATACATAAATACAAGCAGAAGCCTTTAGATAAGAGTGTCCAAACTTAGTCCTGAAGGGCCACTGTCCTGCAGAGTTTAGCTCCAACTTACCTCAACACACCTGCCTGGAAGTTTCCTGAATGCCTAAAAACCTTGATTAGCTATTTCAGGTGTGTTTAATTGGGGTTGAAGCTAAACTCTGCAGGACAGGAGACCTCCAGGAGCAGGATTCGACACCCCTGCTTTAGATCAAAAGGTTTTCTAAGACCATGAGAAATATAAATTCAGTCAAGTGTGTCCAAACATTTGCCTGGTAGTGTATATGAGAAAAGAATTTTAACCTTTTACCTTGTTATGTGCTTAAAAAACACTTTAACGCTCTAATGAGGATCCAATTAGCTTCAAAGAGTGGAGAGTGTTTTCATCTTTGTAGAGTAAACACATTTTTTATTCAGATGATAAATGGGTAACATGCTGCAAGGTTAACTAAAGGTGTACCAATTTAGAGAGATGAACTGAGACTTTGATTATATTACAAGTGTGATAATCAATTTCTCTTCTCTAGTGAATAGTGTTCGTGTCACCTTTACTGAATTGACCTTAACAGTACTAAGAAGAAACACTTACTCCCTTAGAGTGATATCCACCTATTTAACCTAGAGACACATTTACTCCTGTTTGAAAGGTCAGCTAACAGGAATGTTCTCAGATCTTTGGCTAACATTCTCGTTAAAGGATTAGTTCACTTTCAAATGAAAATTAGCCCAAGCTTTACTCACCCTCAAGACATCTTAGGTGTATATGACTTTCTTCTTTCTGATAAACACAATTGGAGAAATATTAATAAATATCCTGACGCACCCGAGCTATACGATGGCAATAATACTCGTTGATCCCGCCCACTGCCATTATAAAGCTTGGATGCGTCAGGATATTTATTAATATATCTCTGATTGTGTTCATCAGAAACACAACTGACATGCATTACTCCTGATGCTCTTGCTGCTCACTACAATACTGGTTTAATCAAAATTCTCAACTCTCTTGCTCCAGTAAAAACTCGATCTGCTTTTTTTTCTCAAACTGCTCCCTGGTTTACCCAGGAATTGCGTTTGATGAAAGCCAAAGGACGACGTTTGGAGCGGCTTTCTCGGAAAACTGGTCTCACTATACATAAAGAATTATACAAAAATCATTTACTGCATTATAAGGACTCTATTGCTCTAGCTAAATCTAATTACTACTCCTGTTCAAATTATGGTAACTCAAAGACTTTGTTTTCACTATTTAACAAAATTCTCCAACCAACTGACTCTCTACCTTCTCATATGTATTCCACTGACACATGTAATTCTCTGCTGCACTTTTTCGAAGAGAAAATTCACAATATTCACCAGCGCTTAAATATACGTTCTTCATCTCCTTCTTCTAAATACTTTCCACTCTGTCAGCCTTTTTCTAGCTTTAAAATTCCTGATGCTTCTTCAGTTTCTGATATCATTTGCAGATCTAAGTCTTCTACATGTCAACTCGACCCTCTCCCTACATCGTTGGTTAAATCCTGTCTTTCCTCTCTGCTCCCCCTTATAACTGCTATCATTCACTCTTCACTTTCTACTGGAATTGTTCCTTCTTTGTTCAAAACTGCAGTAATCACTCCTATTCTTAAAAAACCTGGCTTAGACCCTAACAATTACAATAACTTACGCCCCATTTCCAATCTTCCCTTTATTTCAAAAATTCTTGAAAAAACTGTTGCAGAACAACTCCATGCCCATCCATCCCAGAACTATCTTTATGAACAATTCCAGTCTGGCTTTCGCTCTTGCCACAGCACTGAAACTGCTCTTATTAAAATAACTAATGATCTTCTCATCGCAGCCGACTCTGGTTTACTCTCTATTCTTATACTTCTTGATCTTAGTGCTGCCTTTGACACTATCTCTCACTCCATTCTTCTCAACAGACTTTCTTCCATCGGTATCACTCACACCTCTCTTCATTGGTTCCGTTCATATCTCTCAGGCCGCATTCAGTTTATTCAATTAAAATCCTTTCAATCACAGTCCTCCCTGGTTTGTACTGGTGTTCCTCAGGGATCTGTATTGGGTCCTCTACTTTTCATCATTTATCTTCTCCCCATTGGCAATATCTTTCGAAAATTTAATATTCACTTTCATTGCTTTGCAGATGACACCCAGTTGTATCTATCTAGTAAACCTAATTCTACACTTCCACCCACCGCTCTCACAAACTGTATTTCAGAAATAATATCTTGGTTTACATCTAACTACTTACAAGTAAACAGTGGCAAAACTGAAGTTCTTCTCATTGGCACAAAAAACACATTATCCAAAGTTGACAGTTTTTCTTTATCAATTGGCAGCTCTGTAGTTCACCCCTCACCTCAGGTCAAAGGTTTAGGGGTCATACTGGACGGTTCCTTATCTTTCCAGTCTCACATTAATAATGTAACCCGCTCTGCATATTTTTAATCTACGCAACATTAACCGTCTTCGTCCTTCGCTCACTGGTCAATCCACCTCGATTCTTGTACATAGCCTCGTCACCTCCCATATTGATTACTGTAATTCTTCTTTTTGGTCTCCCTCGTAAATCTATCTATAAGCTCCAACTGGTCCAGAACTCTGCTGCCCGCATTATCAGTAAAATCCCAACTTTTCACCACATTACTCCTGTTCTTCAACAACTTCACTGGCTCCCGGTCAAATTTCGAATTAATTTCAAAATTCTCCTTTATGTCTTCAAGGCCATCCATCGCCTTGCCCCACCGTATTTATCTGGTTTGCTTGACATTGCCACTCCTTCCCGTTCACTTTGATCATCTTCTTCCATTCACCTCACTGTGCCCACTGCTCGTCTTAGCACTATGGGGAGCAGAGCCTTCAGTCGCTCTGCTCCCCTACTCTGGAATGCACTTCCACCTGACATTCGTAATACTGATTCTCTTCCTCTGTTTAAATCCAGACTTAAAACTCATCTGTTCATACTGGCTTACTCTTAGTGATTGCACTCATCGTCCAATTGTTTAATGTTTATGTAATGTTTATGTGTGTTGTTTATTTGTTATGTAAAGTGACCTTGAGTGTTCAGAAAGGTGCTTCTAAATAAAATGTATTATTATTATTATTATTATTATTATACGGCTGACAGACGGCAACGGTTGGAGTTAAAAATCATCATTTGTGTTCTACTGAAGAAACAAAGTCACCTACATCTTGAATGCCCTGGGAGTAAGCAGATAAACATCAAATTTTCATTTTTAGATGAACTATCCCTTATCAGTAAAATGTTCTTAAAACATATTTTTGTTATGTTATCCTGGTAGCTGACAAGTCAAGACAACATAGAGATTTCAGTTCAAATCTGCCCAGATAAATTGGCATCTGTTCAAATCCAGTCACATAGAACATTTAATTTCAGTTAAAGATGCATAGAACGATTAGGGCTGTGTATTACCAAGAATCTAGCGATACGATACGTATCACGATACGATATATTGTGATATATTGCGATACTGTAAGAAAGGCGATAAATTGCAATATTTCTTGTTTTTTTTAGAAAAGGGATGTAATTTTAGAAAAAAAAATGGTCATAAAGAACACACCACCATATGCATAAAACCTTACAAACAACTTTATTTTATTTAATCAATACAGTATCATATGCATTTATATTACTAATCACTATTTTGTGCAATCTAAGGGAAAATAGTAAAGTGACTGCAGGATTCTTTGTGTATATGTTTTAAAGGTTCGCAGTATAGCAGTTTTTAATTTCTAAACTATTTAACAACTTGTGCATAGTCCATTTTATGACTGAATGTCTGTTTATTTTAATACTGTAAAGCTGCTTTAAAGCAGTCTAATGTATAAAGTGCTATTTAAATAAACGTACCTTCACTGAAGAGCTGAAGCGAACATATCCACATCGCTATGATAAGATGCTTTCTTTCTGCTGTCAATTTAGTTGTGTGTTTATTTTGTTACTGAGAGGAAAGCGTGCAGTACATAACGTTACTACATTTTCTAACGAACGACTCACTCAGCAGCGCAGATGGCATCGGGATGTTATGTGAGCTCACAGATTCAATCCGTTTCCCGAGTTTTGGATTTTAACATGGCCTATTTTGCAAACAACTGACTCTTGTCGATCTCCTTAGTGGGTTCTTTATAGTTGAAGCCAAAATGAGTCCACACTTTAGCTCTGTATACCGCGGGAGCGGAATAATTCTATCGTCTTGTGGTTTTGCTAATGCTAACGCTATTGACGCACCTCGCGCTTCTCCGGCTACGCGCCAGTTTACGTTCTGAGACAACACGTTAGCGTTTTGTGTTTTATGCAGTCTGTGTTTTAAACCGAACACAAACCCACGAATATTGGATGTAAATAAATAAATAAATATTGAAACAGTGTTTTTGAGAATTGATACAGTATCGCCAAACATAATTTGTATTCATGTGTACTGATATTTTCTTACACCCCTAAGAACGATAGAATGATAGATAGAACAATAGATAGATAGAACGATAGATAGAATGATAGATAGAACGAAAGAACGATGGATAGATAGAACGATAGATAGATAGAACGATAGATAGATAGATAGATAGATAGATAGATAGAACGATAGACAGACAGATAGATGGATAGATAGATTCTTAGATGAAAAACCTTATGAAAAAAAGTCACACTGATATTTTATCACATTGATAAAGTATCCAATTTCACTTAAGACTTAATGTTATTATCTCATCTGCCTTCCTGAACAAATTTTTTTTTACAAATGCTGACACAAAGAGACCCGATCCCATTCATCCTAAAGCTATTTTCCTGTCTTGCATTAATGTGTAAAAATAGCATCCACCAAAAACAAAGGAGTCTAACATTAAAAAGCTTGTCAGGCTATTGAAATCACCTCGGCTAATGTAAAAGAGGTTAGATTAAGATGTTCCAGTGAGACAGGCAGGAGGGAGATATTTAAAGAGAGAGTAATCAGGGAAAATATATCCAGTCACCTGGAGGCAGGAGAACATGGTGTCTCTTTTTGAGACGTCATGCTAGCTTGTTGCCTAAAATACACACAAAAAATACATTACTAGCCTCTTTTAGTCAAAACACACACCTCTGATTCACAGGGTTCAGGGACTTATCATTTTAATCAGCGGTAGCCATTATCTCCTCTTTCTAAGTAATTATGTTTGTATCAAAATTGTGTGGCAATCAGAGCATGTTGTATAAACTCAAGCCCTTATGTCTGAGAAAAAGCACACCGTTGTACCACATCAAGATTTTAAATAAATATAACAAAATTGCTGTCTGTTTTCTACACAAAGCTTCAGAAAATTGGAATATAATGTACAAGTAAAGTGGAATTTATTAATTTAATTAATTTTTAATTTAAAGGGTTGAAAATTCTGTCATTAGTTACTCACCCTCATGACGTTTCAAACCCATAAGATTTTTGTTCAACTTCAGTACACAAATGACGATATTATTAATGAAATCTGACAAATTTCTGTCCCTCCATTGTCAGTCTATGTAACTGACACTTTGACGCTTCAAAAAGTTCATAAAGAGATCATAAACTAATCCATATGAATTGAGCGGTTTTCTGAAAAGGCTCAATCACTTTATATGATGAACAGACTAAATTTATATATAAACATTGATCAGAGAATATAACAGAAGCTCAACCGAACGTGCTTGATGCAGGAGAACAAACCTCATTGGTTCTTGCGAAAGCTGGTGTGTGAGTTAATGTATGTTTATATGTGAATAAAAGCCTAAATTCAAACTGTTCATCATATAAAGCAATCGTATCTCTTCAGAAAATTTGGACTAAACCGCTCAATTCATATGGATTATTTTTTTACGATCTCTATTAAAGGTCCCGTTCTTCGTGATCCCATGTTTCAAACTTTAGTTAGTGTGTAATGTTGTTGTTAGAGTATAAATAAAATCTGTAAAATTTTAAAGCTCAAAGTTCAATGCCAAGCAAGATATTTTATTTAACAGAAGTCGCCTACATCGAACGGCCAGTTTGGACTACATCCCTCTACTTCCTTCTTTAATGACGACCTTTAACCTCCGCCCACAGGAATACACAAGAGTTGCGTTTGTAGAGTGTGTTTGTCGCCATGTCGTCGAAACGCTGTTATTTTCATCCCGCAGTCCAATCACCGGTTCTGATTCCGGCTCAAATTGATAGGGTAAAATTAAAGACATGTTTACAATAACACTGAGCGCATGCATCTCCACGTTATGGTAAGAGGCGTGACCTTTCCGGGCAAGATGCACTAAGAGCTGCTGTCGAATCACAACACAGGAACCGCTGGCACAATCAGAACTCGTTACGTATTTCTGAAGGAGGGACTTCATAGAACAAGGAAGTCATCAGCCCTTTTTTATGACAGTGGAAACAGCGGTATACAGATAAGTAAATTATGTGAAAAATACTGTGTTTTTTACACGCGAAACATGAACACATGTTATATTGCACACTATAAACACAATCAAAGCTTAGTTGCGTAGCTGTCAATGGAGGGACAAACATCTCTTAGATTTCATTAAAAATATTTTAATTTGTCTTCCGAAGATGAATGAAAGTTTTACAGGTTTGAAATGACATGAAGGTGAGTAAATGATGACAGAATTTTCATTTTTGGGTGAACTAACCCATTAAATAGCTTGGTTGCGCCTGCATGGTTTCCATTCACTCTCTTTATATTAAACAGTGGCCTATTACTAAAAATTCACCTTTTGTGTTCCAAATAAATGACTGAATTTGAATTTTTGTGTGAGCAGCTATACCTTTAAATACTAAGATAAACTTCTAGTTTTGCATAAGAAGCACATTTTCTTTTCCCCTTACAGTCTTTTCTGTACCATCTGTCAAGTCTGTGCACCTTTCTTTCTACTTGTTTTTAGCCATTTTTGACATGTATATGTTTAATTACTGTACTCTGCCATCTGGATATGCCAAAAGCAATAATTCATAGCATTCTATACGGCTGTATGTAGATGTATGCAGCATCACGTGCAGCTGCAGAGCTAAACATGACAGTTTATAACAGCAGCCAACTGAGTGAACCAACGTGGAGGTGCGGCGCTAACTGTGCTGAATACCCTCTGGGCTGGCTGGGCCATTTTGCCTGGTATTGATTTATTTTCCAGTCCATTCAGAGCCAAATACAACTAGAAAGGCTGCATAACAGCACGACTCCTGCTTGTGGCAGTGATGGATGCTCGGAAAAACAATGAGTTTCATATAAGCATTTTTTCACACACGAGGAAAAAATATACCAGGATCTGTGGCTTATCATTTTCAGTACATGAAATATCAAGCCAATTTCACTTCTTAAAATACAACAAATCAAAAGCAAAACTTGAGTCTAACCTAGTAAATCACTGTAATATATTTTCCCCAGGGGACTTTTTACAATCTTGACATAAATGCACCACACTGACTACTCTACAGGAGTACCATGGTGCAAAGATGGGGGCATTAGCATAGTAAAAAATGACTGACATTAATATTCATGGTGGTCCAAGGCACATTAAAGAACACCATGCTTGAATACTGTTTGTTTAAAGGTCCCGTTTTTCGTGGTTTTTTGAAGCTTTGATTGTGTTTATAGTGTGCAATATAACATGTGTTCATGTTTCGCGTGTAAAAAAACAGTATTTTTCACATAATTTACTTAGCTGTATACCGCTGTTTCCACTGTCATAAAAACGGGCTGATGACTTCCTTGTTCTATGAAGTCCCTCCTTCAGAAATACGTAACGAGTTCTGATTGTGCCAGCGGTTCCTGTGTTGTGATTCGACAGCAGCTTAGCGAACCTTGCCCGGAAAGGTCACGCCTCTTACCATAACGTGGAGATGCACGCGCTCAGTGTTATTTTAAACATGTCTTTAATTTTACCCTATCAATCTGAGCCGGAATCAGACCCGGTGATTGGACTGCGGGATGAAAATAACAGCGTTTCGACGACATGGCGTCAAACACTCTACACAACTAACGCAACCTTTGAGTATTCCTGTGGGTGGAGGTTAGTCAAAAAACTGTTTTAGTGACGTCATTAAAGAAGGAAGTAGAGGGATGTAGTCCAAACTGGCCGTTCGATGTAGGCGACTTCTGCTAAATAAAATATCTCGCTTGGCATTGAACTTTGAGCTTTAAAATTTTACAGATTTGATTTATACTCTAACAACAACAACATTACACACTAACTAAAGTTTGAAACATGGGATCACGAAGAACGGGACCTTTAAGAGGACATATCATGAAAATCAGACTTTTTCCATGTTTAAGTGCTATAATCGGGTGCATGTACCAACCCAGAAAACGTGAAAAAGGACAACCCAGTAACTGTGTTTTGGTAAACCTTTCTCTGCAAGCATATGAAAAAACAAGCCGCTCAGATTTCACTTCCCTGTCGGAAGGGGGTCTTATTATAATATTACCGCCCTTTAATCTGTACGTTTCCACCCATGACACAGCCATTTTGTTTTCACAAGTGAGGAAAAGCTGCCGATGAAGAAAATGTAAGTATTTTTAAGTAATGCAATGTGTTTCTTCGGTTCAGGCAGATTCACTTTCTGTGAATTCCCTTAGACTCCATACACTCCAGTGCTTCCCACAGGTTTGAACTATACTTGAATATAAAGCTTTATACGGCCTTTCAGCTTATTGTCCACAAGATGACTTTTAAATTTCAAATTAAATACAATTTATTGTGTAACCAAAATACCAATAATGCCCAAAAGAAAAAGAAAAAAACTTAGCGTGTGACTTTTAATTATAAACAAGCCCTAAATACACAGGGACTCTTATTTTGAAATGTCTGTACTATTGAAGGCTGATCCTTCAGATTCTTACAGCCGTATAAAACATTTTATATAAAGGCCATAAAGTAGACATTGTAATAATTCATCAACTTGAGTTCATTAGCAATTGCTTGGCACAATTCTGCGCTTTTCATTGATTGAGAATCGAAGCAGTCTGAAGCGCTGTTGCACGAGCTTGTAGAACGCGCAACAGCGCCCCCTTGTGACTTTGCAAAATGCAGCGCCCGTGGGAATGTTAGCGGGAGTAAACAGTTCTGACGCACACATAACGAGCAGGTACGAAACGACTAGTTAATCGATTGCGGATGGTTTCATTATCTTGGGTGGATACAAAAGTATACGAGGATAAAAATAATAAAAGCAAAAATGTGTCTCCAAATATACTTGGGCGGCCGTTAATATACCTGGGCGGCTCGCCCAAGTAAAGTCTATGTGTGGGAAGCACTGCACTCTATTACTTTATGCAGAAGTTGTTTGACAGAAATGTATCGGTGTTACTTATAACTCACCAACAAAACAGCTTAGACTACTTAAAGCCGGACTGCTTCACAAACGAGTGTCAATTCAACGCTGGATTTGCACAAAAGATTAACATGACGACACATGCTAGTCGATGAGTTGAATCAACTCCACAGCAGCTACATAAATGTATCCACTAACCATTCAGAAACGTCCAGCTGAGTCTCTCCATCAGTGTCTGACTCCGGTTTGAACAATGTAAGGCTGAACACCGTTACTGACAATCCTCATTTTGGCTGCGTGAGATTCTCCAGCTTTGTTGTTGTTGAGCAACCGAAGCGCGAGCTGTTAAAGCTCCGCCCTCTTCTGGAAAGGGGGCCGGGAGCAGCAGCTCATTTGCATTTAAAGGGACACACACAACAATCACGTGTTTTTGCTCACACCCAAATAGGGGCAATTTTGACAAGCTGTAATAAATGATCTGTGGGGTATTTTGAGCTGAAACTTCACAGACACATTCTGGAGACACCAGAGACTTATATTACATCTTGTGAAAAGGGGCATAATAGGTCCCCTTTAATATAATATAATGAAATGAAATGGCAAACCAATCATGGACACAAATCACAATGTCACTATCTAAAATCTAAATGTCATTAGTTAATGCTCAATTGCCATCCATTTAATTTCATAGGTCACTTTCAAGAGGACATGTGACATTGAGCGCCAGCTGCATAATAGTGAATAATCCAGAGTTTTAAGTGCCCTGAGATTATAGCTTTATAAGCACATGGGCTTCATGGGGTTTGTTTTGGTTTCTTTAACCACATCGGTGATCCTATAATTTGGTTGCTTCCTAACAGAGGTTCCACACAGCTGGCGGTTTTATTTTTTGTTAAATATGATGATGATGATTAATTTTCCTCCTGTGTCTGGGCTATACAGAGGATTACGCATCTGGTCAAGACCGCAAGTCAATCCCCAGAGGCCTAATCTCAAAAAACATGAGTCAAATTTAAAGCTTTATACGGCCTTTCAGCTTATTGTCCACAAGAAGACTTTTAAATTTTAATAAAGAAATCAAAAATATTTAAAATATCTCAACCTATGAATGTCTCATACACGTTTGCACTGACAAATTAAGATACTAAATATAGTGGGGTCTGAGACATCAAATTATAATAATGTAACTTGTAATTTAATAATGATAATAATAATAATTTAGAACAAAAAAAATGCAAAATAGAAGTAAAATATAAAAGCAGAAATATTTTTTTCTATTTTATAATGTGACACATTTCTTGTACAATTCATACTGACAGCACTGACAGACATTTGCATATTGAACAAATGCCGCAAGTGTTCATTTAACCTGAACTCAGTCAAACAGCATAAACGAGTCGCTGCTAAATTCAGTTTCTTATTTTGAAATTTAAATGTAATGAAAAAGACAGAGGAACACTACAAATTAAATAATAATTAGACGCTCGTGCATAATAATTAAAGCAATTAAAGACCTGTAGGCTTGAATTAAATGGTGACTCAGTAATGAGTTGTGTGTTGCGTGTTGAGGACTTCAGCGGCAGCATCTGTCTGGATTTAGCTGGCATTAGTACAAAGCTAAAGGAACTGCTTGTTCAGCGTGACCTAAACTGCTCTATTAAATACATGTTCAGGGTTTCCAAGTCTGTGCCAAGCCAGCCTCGATGACATGCCAACATACGCAATACTGCTGTTTTTCCTTTTTTTTTTTTTTGTTCAGATCACATGACCAACTAAAAAGAGTGCTACAGCGATGATGTATGGAAACAAGTTAGCATTTTAGCACTTTGGTTCCATCGTCCCGAAGTCAATGGGGTTTTTGAATGGGGTTTTGATTAAATGCCTGAAATAAGGTCTGTGGTGAACACAAGCTCAAGATATTTTCATGTTTATTCTATGACATAAAAAATACGTTCTCTTGGGATTTTTTCCAAAGCTTTTACTTGATTGCTAGCACGTGTCTAAATGGGACTACAGAGGTTGTTGGGGACATCAAACATCATCACACAGAACAGGAAAACTCAGTCACGACTTTTTCAGTGATGTTGATTCTGGAAGTATTTTTTCCATTTATTTCTTATTAAAAGCATTTTAAGCCATGAACCAAACAAACCAGCTATGAGGGAGAATCATACCATTACAAACTTTGATTTGAGGCAAAAAAGTATTTGAAAATCCGACAAAAATACAAAGGTACAAGACTCTATACTTAACGGCTGTAGTGATGAGAAGAACTACAATCCCATGAAGCATAGCAAACAGCAAAATCAAAATGGTGAAATTTACAACTTCTCATTATATATGCAAAATATGCATATATATTCAAATATTTAAGTATCTTGAGAGCGTATAGGGAGACCGACTCGATTACGTCAATTGCGGTGCTTCAGTAGAGTGGGCGGAGCTAACAAGATATTTTGGCAGGTTTTGCTTCTTTCAACTCTCTGATTGGTGGAATTCTCTGTACAGCATCATGGGTAATGTAGTTTTCCCACCACTGTTAAACATGATTTTTTTTTTTTTTTAACTAAGTTGAAAAAATGCAGGCTATCAGCTTCAACAGAAGCAAATAGTGTTGGTTACAACCTTGCAGCTCATAGTAAGGCTGTCTTTAAAGGTTTGGAAGTTTACTTCCGGAACCTGACGGTTGCACTCTACACTCTAAAAAATGCTGGGTTAAAAACAACCCAAGTTGGGTTGAAAATGGACAAACCCAGCAATTGGGTTGTTTTAACCCAGCGGTAGGGTTAAATGTTTGCCCAACCTGCTGGGTAGTTTTATTTAACTCAACTATTGTTTAAAAATTACTGTATTGCTTAATTAAAATTAACCCAAAGTATGTTGGAAATGAACATTTATTAATGTTCAATGAATAATCATTAAACAATAAACATTTATTAAATTGCTTATTAATACATTTATATTAATAAACTATTAAACTATTACATTTATATTAATAAAATATTAAAGCTTATTAATAAACATTCACCTTTTGTCTATTATTGTTCCCTCTAATTGCATCTGGTTTTTAATTTCCCAACTATTTTGGGTTCATTTTAAGCTAGCCATATAGCAATTTTTAAACAATAGTTGGTTTAAATAAAACTACCCAGCAGGTTGGGCAAACATTTAACCCAACTGCTGGGTTAAAACAACCCAATCGCCGGTTGTTTTTAACCCAGCATTTTTTAGAGTGTATATTACTGGACACTCAGGGAATAAATGAATCATGGCTGACTGCAAAGAGCATATTTATTCAATGCCATTGGTAAATAAAAACACTGCTTTGGTGCTTAGTCCAAGATGGCTGCCATACTGATGCAGAAGCAACTAAATTACTGAATGAACCTTTAATTTTTTAGAATAAAAGTTATAACAACACTATGTTATATTATTTCTGTTGTGACTGAATGTGCACCATGTTTTTCAACATGAGCTAAAGGTTTAAGACTTTTTTTAGTGACCTAAGAGCATTGCATAATTCCGTCCATCGTGCTTTCATTGTGATGATCTGTAGTGGTTTGATTACAGTTTGGATCGGTAGGAGGATTGAGTTGGAAGCCGGTGAGTCTGGCTCTTGTTTTGACAAGGATTAAAGGCTAACGTTTACACAGGCTGGAATAAAAAAAATATAAAAAACCTGTGGGGTGGGGGGTGCATAAATGCATTTGATGAAGATTAAAAAGATTAGCCGAGCATAAAACCCGTAAATTAGCCTGTACTGTCTTTTGCAGCCGGTGCTGCCGGCCTCACGGCTGTGCTCAGAACGCTGCAAATTCACATGAAGTGTTTATTAAATTGCTTCCTCTCGCTCGCAGAGAACTATTACATCATGATGAAATCCTTGTTAAGGAACGGCTGAAAATCTGCCATTTTAATCAGCAGACATCACTCTGATGCAATATGATACCTTGTATAATTGCCAGGATGCTCCACACTGGCTTGTGCAGCATTGAGGGATATTAATCATGTAAGTGAGCAGTAATGTTAACCTGACGATTTAAGCCGTTTCGTGACTCCTGATTATTAGGACTGTGATGAATGAATTATTCAATCACAAAGTAAAGAAAATGTTCCAGTTATTTAATAAGAACATAATCAATCCCAAAACTTTTTTTGTAAATTGTTTGAATTATTACATTGAAAAATAACAAGAATAAAATTATCCAAACTATTACATATCATGCATTATAGATGATGCAACAGAAAAACTTCTGTATTGGAAACAAACCACCCAAGTTTCCAATTTCAACTCAGTACAAAGCTTTTAACAGCACAAAACAATGTCTAACAAACAGATGCTGTTAATTATGGAAATTAATGCACAAGGCTTAATCCACAGCCATTTCATTTACTCAGAAGATGTGGCCCAATCTTAGCCCTTCAATATGGTACTATATCCGGTACTAACACAGATGTTAAGAGTAAAGGTGCGTTCACACGCTGGCATTAATTAAATCACTGGAGTTCACAGAGTCTCAGTGCTGTTGGCTGCAGTATCCAACTGTATCACTGCTCATTTGCATAAAAATAAACTGTGTGCACCTTGTCACCATGTCAACGATAGCAACACTCCAAAAAATGTTGGGTTAAAAACAACCCAAATTGGGTTGAAAATGGACAAATCCAGTGGTTGGGTTAAATGTTTGTTCAACCTGCTGGGTAGTTTAAACTATTGTTTAAAAATGACTGTATTGCTTGCTTAAAATGAGCCCAAAATATGTTGGAAATTAACATTAATGAATATGTTTAATAAATGAATATTTATTAATAAGTTTAATGAATAATAATTAAACAATAAACATTTATTAAATTGCTTATTAATAAATGTTCACCTTTTGAGTATTATTGTTGCCTCTAGTAATTATGTGTCTGATTTCTAATTTACAAACCTATTTTGGGTTCATTTTAAGCCAGCCATATATAATTTTTAAACAATAGTTGGGTTAAATAAAACTGCCCAGCACGTTGGGCAAACATTTAACCCAATCGCTGGGATTGTCCATTTTAACCCAACTTGGGTTGTTTTTAACCCAGTATTTTTTAGAGTGTAGGTTACATTTTAATTTGATAGTCCACTTTAGACATTCTACTAACTATAAGTAACTCTTATTGCCATATTTGTAGACTGTTAGGTTAGTAGAATAAGCTGACATGTACAGTACAGTCCAAAAGTTTGGAACCACTAAGATTTTTAATGTTTTTAAAAGAAGTTTCGTCTGCTCACCAAGGCTACATTTATTAAATTAAAAATACAGTAAAAAACAGTAATATTGTGAAATATTATTACAATTTAAAATAACTGTGTACTATTTAAATATATTTGACAAAGTAATTTATTCCTGTGATGCAAAGCTGAATTTTCAGCATCGTTACTCCAGTCTTCAGTGTCACATGATCCTTCAGAAATCATTCTAATATGCTAATGTCTAAACTGGACCACTGAAATATAAAGTTTTACCCATGCATTTGTAATAATTTGCAAAACAGGCAAGTATCAGAATTGTATCTTTTCCCATCTTTCCACAAAATTGTATTGCAATTGCCTTTCATTTGTCTTCAAATGGTCTGTGTGAACATGCGTACTTCAACAGAGCCAATCCGGTAATAGCGCCTTCTAGTGATCCATAATAGTTTATGAAAGCCCAGCTGAGTGCAGGTGGAAAACCCCAGCAAACATGGTTTTGATAGGGTTGAATTGTAAAAGAAAGAACCACAATGAGCTCTGTTTATGGAGAAAGCTTTGATAAACCTCATAGAAGCATGCATGTTAACAGAGCGTGGAAAAGCATCCTGCGCTGGTCAGCAAAGCCCGGAGCATTCATTTCCAGTCCAAGCACGTTCAAAACCCTTCTGATCAAGTCCAGGCTCAGCACTCCACAGTAAACCTGCAGGTGCTCACAGGTTCGTTCGCATGCATGTATTCATGTGACGCTGCGCTGATTTATGCAGCCCTTGCAGGAGGTTCATTGTTCAAATAGTTGTGAGCAGGCAGCTGCCTGGTCAGATAAGCCATTAGAGATGAGAACTCAGCCGAGGACAACACGGCCACTTTTCTGACTAATGCATGAATTCATCACTTCTCATTGCACTGATGTATTCAAAACCAGACCTGAGAAAGAGCTGCAATGCTTTTCTTCCCCATCCTCTCGATTGCTTTCCTGTCATGACATTCCCAAGGAACAGAAATGAGTAATGTTCAAAGGAACCAACCCTGCCTTCACATGCTCTGTCGACCACCAACGTTATCATACTCATGTGGTTTGATACAGCAGCTGGTTAACAGCTGAGTCAGCTGAGGACCCCCAAATAAACTGAAAGAGAAAGAGCCAATTGGGATATTTTGGTCAAAATGGCAGTATTTGTCTTTGTCAAATAAATAAATGGAAAACAGCGATGGAAACACTTCAGCCAAAAAGGCCTAATCTATTTCAACCATGTATCATTTTATTTGTACTATTGCATTATTTAATATACTTTATTAAATATATTGTACAAAATACAGCCATTAAATGTGTTATAAAAATAAATGAAAACAAAATATTCTGTCCTTTTTGCAACAATTATGGTCTGATAGAAATAAAGTAATAACTTAAAGATAATAATAATAATTGTTAAACATTAACTTAACTTGACTTAACAAACTATAACTATGAAAATGAATAATAAACGTAAATAAATAAATATGTTTTAATTATTTTCACTTGGTCGACAGCATATGAAGGCGGGGTGAGACAGGGCTTCTCCAGACAAGAAAACTTCCAAACATTGCAGCTGACAAACATTTTTCAGAACAAAAACAAATTAATGCCTTGATAATAACTGCAAGCGAGGAAACAAGATGACTGAGGGCGAAAGCCGAGATTTGAGATTCATGCCTGCACTGACTCTGGTAGTTTGTCACTTGGGCGTTCCAGTTTACGTTTTCCCTTTGGGATGGATGGGATGAGTCATTTTCTATTGTATTTATAGCCCTGCTGTTTGACTTGCTCAGCAAGGTATTCTCTCAGTTTGCTGAGTTGGTTACAAATGTAAGTCCGATAACAAATGGGATTTTGTGTGTTTAAGTAAATCACCCTCCCAGTGTTTAGATGCCTATATGGCAAAAGGCTGAGTATATTCTTCTTATAAGATCATTTAAGAAAATTCTGCTCAATGATTTCCAGTATCAAAGGCTACCAATACCAAAGGCTACTGAGTTACTAAAGCAGTCCAATTCAGTCGACTTAATCATTTGACCCCAAGCAACAAAACTTGAATGCAAAAGACTCAGAAGATTCAGAAACAGATACACTGTGATTTCTAGCCTTCTGTTAGATGTAAATATAACTCTGCAATCACGGTTTTATGATGAATAGCTGCCTTCTTTGCAGTGAATATTATACAAAATCAGATCGAGATTGTAAGTCTTTGTAAGAGATGGTGAAATCCAAAAAAATTGTATGAAATGGTGAGACTGAAGTGTAAGAATTTCTACAAGATGGCAAAATCCTAAGGATCTGTACAAGAAGGCGAGATCAGAAAAATGTATCCGATGGTGAAAGAGTAAGAATTTGTATGAAATGACGAAATTGTTCAAATTTGTAAGAGATGGTGAAATAGTAAGAATTTCTACAAGATGCCAATATTGTAATAGCTTGTACGAGATGGCGAGATCGAATTCTTATGAGGTAGCAAAAAAAAAAAAGTGAATTTGTGTGATGAGATCTAAAGAATTAGTTCAAGATGCCAGGATCGGAAAAATTCATGAGATGATGAAAGTTTAGGAATTTACGGAAGAGGATTAGGGCCAAGCAATAATAAAAAAATAAAACCATCTCGAGATTAAAGTTGTTAAATTTTGAGAAAAAACACGTTAAATTTCGAGGAAAAAAGTCGAAATGTTGAGAATAAACTCATTAAATTACGAGAAAAAACTCGTTAAATTTCAAGAAAAAATTCGAGATAAAATGTTGAGAATTAAGTCATTAAATTACGAGAAAAAAGTCGTTAGATTATGAGAACAAATTCGTTAAATTATGAGAAAAATGTAGTTAAATTACGAGAAAAAAGTCGTTAAATTATGAGAACAAATTTGTAATTTAACGAATTTGTTCTCGTAATTTAACGACTTTTTGCTCATAATTTAATGACTTTATTCTCAACATTTTATCTCGAATTTTTTCTCGAAATTTAACAACATTTTTCTCATAATTTAACAAATTTGTTCTCGTAATTTAAGGACTTTTTTCTCGTAATTTAATGACTTTATTCTCAACATTTTATCTCGACTTTTTTCTCGAAATTTAACAACATTTTTCTCATAATTTAACGATTTGTTCTCGTAATTTAACAACTTTTTTCTCATAATTTAATGACTTTATTCTCAACATTTTATCTAGACTTTTTTCTCGAAATGTAACGACATTTTTCTCATAATTTAACGAATTTGTTCTCGAAATTTTACAACTTTTTTCTCGTAATTTAACTTTATTCTCAACATTTTATCTTGACTTTTTTCTCGAAATTTAACGAGTTTTTTCCTTGTAATTTAACGAGTTTATTCTCAACATTTTATTTCGACTTTTTTCTCAAAATTTAACAACTTTAATCTCGAGATGGTTTTATTTTTTTATTATTGCTTGGCCCTAATCCTCTTCCGTAGGAATTTGTACGAAATGGCAAAATCGTAAAAATTTGTATGACATGGAAAAAGTGTAAACATTCATATGAAATGGTAAATTCTTAAGAATTTTTACAAGATGGCAATATCGTTAGAAGTCATACGAAACAGCGAGATACAAAGAATTCATACGAGATGGCGAAATCTTAATTTGTATGAGACAGAAAAAAAGTGTTAGAATTTGTATCAGATGACTAGATCTAAAGAATTTGTACAATTTGTATCTAAAAAATGATATGATGGTGAAAGTGTAAGAATTTGTATGAAATGGTGAAATCATAAAAAATGTAAGCATTCATACAAAATGGTGAAATCATAAGAACTTCTACAAGATGGCAAAATCGTTAGAATTTGTACGAGATGACGCAATATAAGAAATTTGTACAAAATGGTGAGATGGTAAAATGTTTAACATTAAAAAAAATAACTTAACCATAATTGTAATATAAAAAATACCTACACAATGTTTGTTTTTGCATAATCAAAGTCATACGATTTGCCATCTTTTTCAAATTATTGCAAGCTGCCATGACAGTGTTGAATTCACATCATTCTCACATCATTATCCAATTTATATCCATCAATGTGTTTGGGCACAAGATAATATTGTATAAACAGAGCCTAGTTTATGCAAGATTTTACAAAGCTGATTAACTGGTGCATAAACAATGTATATCTTCTTTATATTTTGTTAAAGAAATATTTCACATAAAAAAAATATTTTGTCATCATTTAGTCACCCACATGCCAACATATTATTTTGCTTCTTTTCCATAAGGAAAAGTATCCTGGTTGAGTTAATTAGAATAATAAAAATAATACAAAGAAAGAGACTGATTTACTCAACATTAATGAATCTAAGTTGATTTGACAAAAGAAAAAAAGATGTGATAAATCATTCATTAAAATTATACAATTAAGTAAAAAAAAAAAAAAAAAAAAAAAGAATTATAAAAGTAAACATGCAGTATATTAAATCTTAAGTAAAGCAAGAACTATGAAAAGAAATCTTAATTTTGCACTAAAAAGAACTTCAATATCTCATTTCCTCATGCATATATTTAAACTTATGTTGTTCATGACATGCAAGTATGACATATGGGTCAGTAAATGATGATTAAATATAATTTTTTTTAACTGTTTCAATGCGTCAACACAATACAGCTGTTACGCCTAATTTGAGTGTTGGACTGAAAAGATCAGATGGATTTTTCATTCACTATAATGGCAACAGCTCATTTTATTGGTCAAGACGAAGCACATGCATGTCATTTTCAGGAAAAACATATATCATATTTCATCCTAAATTTAAAAGAGAATGAATGAACTAAGATATTGACATCAATCTAGAGAAGATGACACATTCCCCCTCAGGAAGAAAACCAAATCAAAACTCCTCATTTTTTTCCTTCATTTTTGCCCCCTTGTTTCTCTTTTTTGATGCATGATGTTACATTCTGATGCTCAGTTTGAACTTCAGCAGATCATCTTGACCACGTCTACATGCATTGAGTTGCTGCCATGTGATTGGCTGATTAGATATTTGCATTAACGAGTTGAACAGGTGTACCTAATAAATTAAAATTATAAATTATAAATGAATAAATTAGTATTAGCTGTCTTACTTGATTTATCTCATCAACCATTTACTAACCAAATGCATGTCAGTATTATTCACATTATGGAAAATAATTACTACTACAAGTGTTTGGATTAACCTAATCATATCACAGACACTTTTTGCACAAGCAAGGTTCCTGCAAATCTTCTTCAAACTATGAAAAAATCAAGTTACTTTTTCAATTAAGTTTGTAGCACAGTTTGCAACACAGTGCAGCCTCAACATGAAGTCATTTTAATAAGGCAGTGAGTACACAACTGAAGGTATTCACAAACATCAACACTAAAAGTCTCTTTCACACACTGAAGCTCGCTCTCTCATTTATAATGGTTACAGATGTAATATGCATTTTGGACTGTCTGGCCTTTCTGTGGTAAATTTAGAGACATGTCAGAATGTGGTGTGAAGTTTCAGCGGGGCCGTGTTACGGATTAACCTCAGAGAGACACATTAAAAAATGATAGCATGGGGTTTGGCAAAAACGTCAGCATTACATAATCAGAATAAGAGAGAGAACTGAGAATGAGAGGAAAGAGTGGAAGCCCAGCGGCTTCACCTCTCTCACCAACCACCTCCTAACATCAAAGGATGCGCTTTATTACTTCAGCTTTGATTAAATCTGAGTGTTTTTTTAAATTCCACAAGGATACTTTAAGCATGTGTGTGTTAACATAAGAGAATTTCATGGATTTTATTTGAGAAATTAAAATTGAAGTTATGTTCTACAGTATGTTCAGTGCAAGTTTAACTTAATCAAGAGCATTTGTTGAGTAAAGTTAAAAATAATTTAGACTCATCCCTTGTTTTCTTAAAAAAAAAAAAAAAAAAAAAAAAAAACAATTGGTGGCCACTTTTGGAGAATCCAAGCTTATTTTATACATTTACACTTTCATATTGCCTCATTGAATTAAAGAAAAACATAAAAAATTAAAGCTGCAAGCAGCAATGAAAGGGCCCTCGCACCCGTGCCACCGCCACATGTTGGCTTTATGAAAAAAGAGCACGGTGGGCAATATGCTTTTAAAGGTGCCCAAGAATGCTTTTTCAAAAGATGTAATATAAGTCTAAGGTGTCTCCTGAATGTGTCTGTGAAGTTTCAGCTCAAAATACCCCATACATTTTTTTAAATTAATTTTTTTAACCGCCTATTTTGGGGCATCATTAACTATGCACTGATTTTTTCAGCGCACCGCCCCTTTAATTCGCGTGCTCCCTGCCACACGAGCTCTCGATTATATTACAGCACATTTACAAAGTTCACACAGCTAATATAACCCTCAAATGGATCTTTACAAGATGTTCGTCATGCATGCTGCATGCATGCTTCGAATTATGTGAGTAAAGTATTTATTTTGATGTTTATATTTGATTCTCTATGAGTTTGAGGCTATGCTCTGTGGCTAACGGCTAATGCTACACTGTTGGAGAGATTTATAAAGAATGAAGTTGTGTTTATGAATTATACAGACTGCAAGTGTTTAAAAATGAAAATAGCGACGGCTCTTGTCTCTGTGAATTCAGTAAGAAACGATGGTAACTTTAACCACATTTAACAGTACATTAGCAACATGCTAACGAAACATTTAGACAGACAATTTAGAAATATCACTAAAAATATCATGCTATCATGGATCATGTCAGTTTTTTATTGCTCCATCTGCCATTTTCGCTGTTGTTCTTGCTTGCTTACCTAGTCTGTTGATTCACCTGTGCAGATCCAGACGTTAATACTGGCTGCCCTTGTCTAATGCCTTTCATAATGTTGGGAACATGGGCTGGCATATGCAAATATTGGGGGCGTACACCCCGAGTGTTACGTAACAGTCGGTGTTATGTTGAGATCCGCGTGTTTTCCGGAAGTCTTTTAAACAAATGAGATTTACATAAGTAAGAGAAAGCAATGGAGTTTGAAACTCAGTGTACAGTCTTTTCCATGTACTGAACTCTTGTTATTCAACTATGCCAAGGTAAATTGAAATTTTTAATCTAGGGCACCTTTAAGTACATAAATATAGGAGGATAATGTCAGTAACACTTCCTGTTACCAGCTGGTGGAGATATGACTTAATTTTGGCATGTAGATGTCTTCAGGCCAGGACTATTATCACACATGTGAAGTTTGGACCAGATCGGACATTGTATACTTGAGTTACAACAACTTCCTGTTTCGTGGCATAAATCGCATACATTAGCACTTAGCCAAGTGTTGCATGATTTAACGTGTTTCTAGCATGTTTGGAACTTCATGGCATATTTAAATGTGTTTCAGGGAATAAATTACAGTGCAAAGCATGCCATTTCCTGTTTCCAGCAGGTGGTGCTATGACTAACTTAATATTGGCATATAGATGTCTTCAGGCCAGGACACATGTGAAGTTTGGGGCAGAGTACCATGTTTAACATGCATAATATCGATTTAGCTTACTGCAGTGTCTTATAGTAACGCACAAAGTAGCATTACAACAAATTTCAACACACAAATGTATGTAATATGATAAAACAGCGCTGCGTTACTCCACATTGAGCTTAATTTGCAGCCAGAATATTCCTTTATTATATTTCTGGCCTTATTATAAACAACTAATTAGTTATATAGAAAGAAAAACTGTTATAAACAAAACATGTCATTTCTGAAAAAACAACAACATAAAAAAACCCTAATTTTTCTCCTTCTGTCTCTCACTCACTCAATCCCTCATGAAACCCTTGGGTAGGGAACATATGATCACTCCGTAGGGTGCGTTAATACAAAGCTGTGTACGAGTAAAAATAAAGCAAAAGGAAGGTGTGAATTCCCATGTTTCTATGGGTTTTGCAGTCTGATTCTTTTCTTATCTCATCAAATCTGGGTTATGCTTCTGACTCAGAGGTTATTTGTGGAAATGTACTTATACAGTATGATGAAAATGTCATTTCTTTTGTACTGTAAGTTTTACATAGGTGCATAAATAATCCCAGTACATTGTGGGTAGGTACATGTTGTTTCTTTATACTGTACGTAAAGGCACATACGTAATTTTGGTATTTTTCCCCATTATTTCTATTTTCAAATCCTCTCTCTTGTTTGATCTGATTTTATTCCTTCGCTTCTTGATTTGAAAGTGCTGTTCCAAAGAGAACTAGTTTTCCACCATTAGTTTTTATGACATAATCATAAAGACAGAAATGAAAGGATTACATATATATATATAAATAATATTACATACATATAATATTACATGCTTTTACATGCCAGTAAATTATGGAGTGCTGCAAGGGTCTGTGTTAGGCCCTCTGCTATTTTCAATATACATGCTGCCCCTTGGTAATATTATTAGAAAACTTCCCAGAGAGGGAGAGAGAGAGACAGATTTTATTGAGCGTGTGAAAAAACAATGAACATAATGTGCTTCAGGACGTTCAGAGCTGTAAAGAGTTTGTGTTTCAGACACTGGGGCTATAATAAGTTCAAACTGTTCTTTCTTTCCATCAATTTGATGTTTCCTCTCTCTCACACACAACTTATACACCTCAACACAAACCTTTATGAATAAGAACACACTTACAGTCTCGTATATCGCTGACTCAGAGTACTTTTCAAGCAGATGGATTTGATAAAGCACAAAAACTACAGAGTTCATCCAATATACTTGTAAATAGGCAGAAGGATTGACAGACAGAGCAAGAGAGAGACGGGATGACTGGGGATGTGTGGAGGAAAAACCACTACCACAAAATGCAACAAAGGCAAAATGTGTGAAAGGAAAATAAAGAAATCAATAAAGCCCTTATGGCAGACATTCAAATACAGCTCGAGAGTGGAAGGAATTAGGGAGCAATCTCAGCCCTCACACTTAAACACTAAAGCAAGAAACAGCAGCTGTAGGAGGCCGCCTCGCCACATTTAAGAACAGACACCGGAAAACAATTTGGAACGAAGCGTATCTGCAGCAGAGACCTGCCTCGACAAAACGCAGAACGCACATCAAAAAAGAAATATCACACAGAAGGGAACATTAACACTGTGTCCTCCATCCCTGGTAATTTCATCACGCTGAGAGAGAAATATTCAAAGCCTTTCCAATCAGTCTGCAGGTATAGAAGACTGAACTGTGGAAAGTGCTGACTGTGATCAAGCAGCAATTTTTACTTTAACAATCTTTGATAAAGAGGAAAGCTGAGGGTTATGGGTGAATCTTGAATTACTTTGGACCAAACAGAGGGGTTATTCTGAGGTCACAGATCGAGGTGAGAGGTCATGACAGACGTGAATGTTTTGCTTAGAGATTAGCCTAAACAAACCACCATTCAAAGGTTTGCGGTCAATACGATTTTTTAATAAGTTTCTTTTGCTCACCAAGCCTGAAATTATTTGATCAAAAATATAGTAAAAAAAGTAATATTGTGAATTATTATTACAATTTAGAATAGCTGTTTCCTATCTGAATATGTCATTGTCATGATCACTAGTGAGAGGGCCCTAATCAGCCACTAGAGGGCACTCCATCCCGGACTCTTGTTTTCAACCATTGGACTACATTACCCATACTCACTTCCCGGACTCATTACACTTTGTCATTGCAACCAGCTGTTTTGTGTTTGTTCACTTAGTGTCTGTCTATTTATACCTGGTTTGTCTCTGCTCTTGTTATGGTGTTTTCATGTATGGTTTCCCGGTTCTCCATTTTGGTTTTTGATTTTCATGTTTCGTGTTTTTTTGTATGGACTGCCTTTATGGATTCTGACCCTTGCCTGTCTGTGGATTACGTTTCTGGATTTCCCCAATAAAATGCTGCAAATGGATCTTGTTTCCTGGACTTTGGGATTTCCGTGACAGTTACGGAAGAGGATTAGGGCCAAGCAATAAAAAATAAAACCATCTCGAGATTAAAGCTGTTAAATTTCGAGAAAAAACTCGAAATAAAATGTTGAGAATAAACTCGTTAAATTACGAGAAAAAAAACGTGTTAAATTTCGAGAAAAAAGTCAAGATAAAATGTTGAGAATAAAGTCATTCAATTACGAGAAAAAAGTCGTTAAATTACGAGAACAAATTTGTTAAATTATGAGAAAAATGTTGTTAAATTTCGAGAGAAAGGTCGAGATAAAATTGAGAATAAACTCGTTAAATTTCGAGAAAAAAGTCGAGATAAAATGTTGAGAATAAAGTCATTCAATTACGAGAAAAAAACGTGTTAAATTTTGAGAAAAAGGTCGAGATAAAATGTTGAGAATAAACTCATTAAATTACGAGAAAAAAACTTGTTAAACTTTGAGAAAAAAGTCAAGATAAAACGTCGTAATTTAACGAGTTTGTTCTCGTAATTTAACGATTTTTTCTCGTAATTTAACGAGTTTATTCTCAACATTTTATCTCGACTTTTTTCTTGAAATTTAACAAGTTTTTTCTTGAAATTTAACAACTTTAATCTCGAGATGGTTTTATTTTTTTATTATTGCTTGGCCCTAATCCTCTTCCGTACAAAGTTGAATTTTCAGTCTTGTTATTATAAATGTATGTTGATTTACTGCTCAAGAATTTTTTTTATTTTTTTTATTATTATTCCATTGTTGAAAACAGTTGTGCTGCTTAATATATTTGTGGAAACCGTGATTATTTAATGAATAGAAAGTTCAAACAAACATGCATTTATTTAAAATAGAAATCATTTGTAACATTATAAACGTCTTCAATGTCAATGTAATGCATTCAATTATTATTTAAATATAATTAATAGTATTATTATTTAAGCTATTATAATTAAATATTAATTATTATGTCTTTAATTAATTTATTATTAATTAATTATTAACTCATATTGATCAGCCACAAATATAAAAATTAGACCATTAGGTATTTATGGACTCGCTATGGTAATTCACCATCGTTTCCATGAATTTTGTATATTGTTTTTCACCATATAAAGCAATCAAACATCAAAATTCATATTTCAGGAACTTGATAAAAATGTTTAAGTTGAAATCACACTGACGTATGTTGTAGAAATGTTAAACCATCATAAACTCAAGGCAATGTTCTTACTAAATTCAGTTTTGAATGGGATTTTTCGTTTGGAGATGAAATGATCTCTTCAGGAAGCTGCATATCAGATGGACCGGAGTCAAAGACAGAAACACTCATGCGTTTGTGCAGGATTGATGTGTCCAATTTCCAGTCGGTCAGAGTGACAATCATCAGCGGTGCTGGATCAGAGCCACAGGGATCAGAAGTCTGTCACGCTCGTACCAACAACACCGTCACACTCCAAAAAGTTCTAGACAACAAATCCTCACAACTCACACTCCATCTATGATTGTGTCATATGATGATAGATGGAACTTTAGGACAGAATCAAACTCCAGAACCACCACAGAGCTGCTTTAGGGTAGTTTTGAGCTCATATGGCTTACACAGACTGACATACAGAATATTCACTGACCATCTGATGCACACACTGCACACAAAACTCAGCTGAAATCACCAGTTCTCATTGGCTGGCATTATGCAACTAGAGACACACAGGGATTTTATAAGTCTGTCTGGAAACAAAGTCATTAAAAGTTAGTCACATTGTATATCAAATCTTAAAAAGAGCTACTTAAAAAAAAGGATTTATTAAATACATATAATCCTGTGCAACATAAAAAATATTACATATATGAATATATCTAAACATACTTATAATTATATATCTTTACTAATTTAATTATATATTAATTATTCATATAAAATATAATTATGTATTATTATTAATAATCATGTATATACATTAAAATACATGAATATTTAAATAATTTTACTGTGAATACTCTCTCTCTCTCTCTCTCTCTCTCTCTCTCTATATATATATATATATATATACACACACATATGTATACATTTCACAGTAAAAATATGTATTCATGTATTACAATGTGTAGATGATTATTAATAATTAATTAATATATAATTATATATATATATATATATGTGTGTGTGTGTGTGTATAAAATTCACAGTAAAAATATTTATTCATGTATTAATGTGTAGATGATTATTAATAATTAATTAATATATAATTATATATATGTGTGTGTGTGTGTGTATAAAATTCACAGTAAAAATATTTATTCATGTTTTCTAATGTATTTGATTATTAACAATTATATATATATATTATTTTACTGTGAATTGTATATATTAAAAAAAAAAAAAAAAAAAAAATATATATATATATATATATATATATATATATATATATATATATATATATATATAGTATATACATAATAAAATTCACAGTGAAAGTATTTAAAATATTTAGGAATAATAATTTATCTAAATGATTATTAATAATTAATTAACTAATTAATTAATTAATATATAAATATATACATTAGAATATTTAAATATCTTACTGTGAATTTTATATATATTATAGTCATTGAGTATACAATATTATATAATTAAAAATGTAAATATGTAAAAATTATATATTATTATTATAGTTAATAATTATTTCTAATTATATTCATTATATATTACAATATAATCATTTTAGATATATTAGAACACATGAATATCTAAATATTTTACTGTGAATTAAATAGAGAATAAATAAAATAAACTTTAATTAATTTAATTCTGAGTATCACAAAATAAATTATAGAAAATATTTTTTGATCAAACAAATTCTAAAGTCTATATATTTTCTGCTTTTGTGGCAAATGATTTCAGATAAATGGCACATAAAAGTAAAGTTACATGTCCACAGTCTTTTGCTTTGTATTTAGAGGGTTTTTGCCCATAGATTAAGATGTAATGTGTACCAGACTAGATACTGACAGAAAAACTTTGCAATATTTTGCCAAATTACTAGGATTTAGGGTGACCGAGAGAGAGTGAGGGGGGAGATTCATCTCTTTCTCTCTCTCTTTAGCTCTCTTCCCCTCTTTTATTTAGACCCAGTGGGAGAGAAATCAAGTTCACCTTTAAAACAGCAAGACTTGTGGCCTCAAAGCATGAGCTGCACGCCTATATATATATATATGCCAATAACAACCCCGGATAACAGACACGGCCTCAAACTACCCGCTCACTCTCATACGCACACGTCATTGTAATTCAGTGACCTTTCCTAACTCATTTCAGTGGTTCGTACCTCGGCCCACTCTTTTCCACACTCAAACAAAAAAATAATGCTGTGGGTCAAAGATATGCAAATTGAATAGCGCTGGAAATAAAGTCTGTCACCTTTAAACACAGCTGTGTGATCGCTGCCTGACGCTGGTGTTTGCTGAGGTCAGACTCATGCAGCAAACGGCACAGGAAACTCTGAAGGAATTCTAATGACATCACAGGAAGTGGCATGGGCACAGACCATGAAGAATAAAATAAATAAGAAAGCAATTAAAACATTTTATTCAATATTTATTTATTTATTATAAAAATATTAAGCAAATATTTTTAGTGATCTGAAACTTTCTCCACTTGCTCCACTGGGAAATTCAGGCACGCTACAGCTTTGGGAATTAATTAGTCTAAAAAAAAACGGATCAGGCCTGTAGCTAATGTTGTTGGGTTAATCAAATACTGATTTATGAACCCACAATCTGTTTAGTTTAGATTGAGCATTTCTGTTTACATTAAACTTGGACTGAAATCCTGTGCAAATTTAATTCACAAAATACAAACAAGGAGTTACTGGATAAAGAGCCACTAAACAAATCTAGATGCTAGAGTCAATTTGACCTGGAAATTCACTTGAAAAGTTCAACAGGGACTTTCGTGGAATATTTGTTTATTATTTTCCATACTTTGATATGATGGTTGATGATTGAGATTACAATCACTACTTTGTTATTTGTATAAAATAAAATAATTGATATAAAAATATACATGGATGTATAATAATAGAATAGAATTTCATATAATATACCATAATAACAGCATTCATGTGAATATATATAAACGATACTTTTTTATATATTTCATTTTATTATTATTATTATCTAATTATATTTAAATTAATAGAAAACATATGAACTATATATTTATACAATTTACATATATTTTTAATTATTATAAATAATACTATTATTAGATATTGTTTGAAATATAATACTAAAAAAATATAATAATCATAAAATATTAAAAAATATTTGAAATAAAAATTCACATGATATATTGTAATTTATTTTTGTATTCAATAAAATTGAATTGAATATGATATAATATACTCTAATATAATATCATTGTGAATTTATATAAAATATAATATATTTAATTTATAATTATTATTATATTTAAAGTAATATAAAATGTTAAAAATAGTTATTTACAGTATAAAAATTTAGCTACTGTAAATAATTTACTATATTTAAGATATTGTTTTAAATATAATACAATAATTTTCAGAAAAATAATAATTTCAGAAAAATAATAATTTAATAATAATGTAACAATATTAATTTTTTAATATTGCCCAGCCAAAAATAAATAAAATGTAAAAAAAAAAAAAAAAAAAATCGCTGTTTGGATTCAAACAAAGACTATAGAAATATTAGTTATGAATGGGAGAAACCATAGACAGTAAAAGAAATGGACACAGCGACCCCATTGGAACTCAATTGAGACAAGTGAAGCCCATTTTTAGCGATTTTTAGCACTTCCGTTTCTGACGCGCAGGCTCAAACTAAGCTTGATGACGTCAGCAACCTGTCTGACAGATGTAAATCTTCTAGTAGCTGTGCGTGCAAACTGCCATCGTTAATCTTGCAGAGACGGCGAGCTTGAGCGGGGAGTTCTTTGGCGTGAGTGAGCAGGAGTAAGTATTCTGATTAATTAGTTTGTATAGTATTTTAAAATGTAACGCCAGTACGCCATATTAAGTTAATGCATACTATTGCCTGCAAGCTTCTCCTCCTGTCTGTACGGTAATTTATCTACTGTGCGACAGAGAGTCGAGTGGTTATGACGCAATCGTTAGCCTATTTTTACAAAAACTGTTTCTACGGGGCCATAATGTAACATAGAAGGTAATGGAGCCCTTTATACATTGTCGTGTATCTTTAGAAATAAATAATGGACAAATGGAGTCTTTAAACGCCTCAGATGTAAAGTTATTCGCTGTCAAAGTGACGCCAAAATGAATGGGAGTCAATGGGATGCTAACGCAAGTGAAGTTCTGCTACAAGATGGCGGCACGCGGCCGACTTCAACTTCCGGTCGACTTCCTTGGGCACTGGGAGAAACTGCAACGCGCAATATGGCGGAATACGTCCCGCCTTCTAAATAAAAGAGCCAATCACTGATTGATAAAGTAATTGCGTCACTGCAGCACCGCACATGCGCATTGTCTAGCATGAAAAATAAGCTTTTTAAATGCTATTTGAGCATAAAAAAACAACATTTATGGGACAGTTCATGTCTGTTTTCGTTGCTGATTTGAAATATATTATTTATTTGTGACTTCGCCAAGCAGTTTTTGAGATTTCAGGATTCCCCAATTCAAATAGATAGGACTTGGTCTAGGATGCCCGAAATAGAAATATGGCCGCCGAGTGAACAGACTTTGATTTAAATAGGCAAATGCTGAAGAGTCTATGCGTGGGTCATTATTGCAGTGATTATTATGTTCCTAGCATGTTATATGTGTTACCGTAACGTTACCCGTTTAAGAAATCCTCACAATGCGCCAAGATTATTGTCCATTAGTTTGCTATGAAACCCAAGTAAGCAGGTGTAGCTACATGTAAACACAATGCGGAGCAAATGAGGTAAAAGCCCACACGGGGATCCTGACAGCTGTCATGAGGTAACAGGAGATGGAAGAGTCATTTGTCAGCATCAGAAAGAATGACAAATGGAGACAGAGAGCCGGGAGAGGTCAGTCCACCTGTCAATCACCACAGTAATTATCCCAGGGGACAGCGAGGAGTGGATAATATACTGTGGGAGATTTCTCCTATTTCTCTTTTTTCTTGCTCAAAAAGCTTTGTAACATCACCTGCTTCATGTTTCTAATCCATCTCTTTTCATTCTCTGGGTACAGCAGATCCAGCGGGGATTAGGTGAACCAGAACCTACCTAGCCAATGACAGCGCGAAGAGAGTGAGAGACGGACAGTCTGTGACCTTGTGTTGGGAAGAAACACGCACAACTGCAGCGCAATCTCAATCAACACACTGGCCCCTACTGGAAAGGAGAGGTACAGCAGTGATAATTGCTCAAGCTGTGAGCTGCTACACACTTTCATTATTCATGCTGTAAGATGTTCAAATCAAGAATGAAGAAACACCAATAGTGGCCATTATATATATATATATATATATATATATATATATATATATATATATATATATATATATATATATATAAAAGAGGTGACAGGTGACAAACAGTAATCACACATACATAATATTTAATATAAGCTAAACATTATGTGCGATGAATGTTTGCCACCTCTTGTGATAGTTTTTTTATTGTCAAGAACAGCAGCTTCATTGCTATGACATATCAGGGTCATGCACAAAAATAAACATACAAAAACATATATCCCTATGTTGCATATTCAGCAAGTTAGCTATAGGTTAATCTATTGCACAGATCCACATATAGCACTGTAGTGGGTGATATTCTGATAAGCAGAATGAAATATGATGTTGATATATTCTATACAAATAAATCATCAACGACCAAATTAATATATACACACACATTTTCTATTTCTGGCCCTCTGTGCATTCTTGCCGCCTCGGCTCTATAAATAAAATAAGGAGTTCATTATGCATTCTATGGGAATATCTTAACAGTTCTTACCAGGAGAGTCGACAGGAGTCATAAATCTGGTCAGATCTCAGACACACGCACACATACTGGCACATAGTGGACACACAGTATTTTATTTTATATATAAAAATAAAAAAAACTTTGAGACACAAAGAAAAACTCAAAAACAGAAAATTAAAAACATATGTAGCATGGCCCAAACGGGTCACGTGAACTCCACTATGGTTCTCAAATTGGCATGAGAGCAATCAGGATCAACTTGGGCAAAAAAAACACTCTAAATAACTTGTATATTAATACATTTGCAAGTCTGAAATCAGTGGTTCTCAACAGTGTTGGTGGTAACATATTACAACCTGCTTGTTAACAGCAGGTGTTCATCACTAATGCTCAATCATCACTTAATTAATTGCTTAATTATCTCATTAACTTTAACTCTGCTTCAGTGTTATTTTAACACTATTTAGAGAGGGACCAAATGTACTCTGAACAGAGTTGATTTAACTCTGGGGATTTTGCGGTGTAGTTACGCATTACATTTAAATTAACAAAATATCTGAGTTACTTTTTCAAATAAGTCATGCAAGATTTCCATTTATTGACTGACGCCTCTCCTGTTTCTATGTTGAGAGAAATCGGGAGTAAGTGCTCCAATGTCTTTGTTGCTGTCTTTTGATGATCCAATTCAACCATACCAATAAGCAAAAATTACTTTAGATAAACATCACATTTGAGTCATTTTTTTTGTTTGTTTTTGTTTTATTGCTGAAGTAAAAGTGTTGAGCTGCATCCGAAATTGCATACTCTCTTAAGTAGGTACGTATTTAGAATAAGTTATTACTTCACGACCGTTATAGAACGAATGTGTATATTATGAATGTAATTTGGATGTACTACATTCGCAATGTCGCCATCACATGACCTACAGCGTTAGTTGTGTCGCGTCACCGCCATTCGCAAATCCTCTCCCGTGGCCTCATGGTATAGTAAAGTGTCCATCGTATGCACACTTCATAATCTCACAGGAAGTAGTAGTAGGTCATCCAGGTACTTTTTACATACTCTTTTATGAGTACTGTGAATTGGGACATACTTGGTTGTCAAAAGTACCGACTTATGTACCAATCAGTACTAAAAAATTAAAAATGTGAAATTTTAAGTGCTGTTCAGCGGATTCCTAAACACCTCTGATTGGCCATTGTGTTCACACGCTAATCAGATATGTCTGATGACTGGTCCACTGATACACGCTTGCTTTCAAACGCTCCCATGTATCTGTGTAAACATTCGGTGAAGAGCGTCATTGATGACTGTTTACAACGTTTTTGAAGCGCTGATCATTGAAGCCAATCACAGACATATCTGATGAGTGAGTGAACACAATGGCCAATCAGAGGTGTTTTTGAATCCGCTCAACAGTGCTCAAAGCATCACATTTACAAAATTTCAGTACCGACTTGGTACCGAAGTCGGTACTTTTGACAACTCTACTTCTTTTTTCACACACTGTTTTTTGCCAATTAGGGAAGTATGCGATTATGGATGCAGACTCAAACTTTCTTCTCCTGCGTCCTATCTACCTTATTTTTCAACGCGGAAGTAAGGTGTTTTCTGTGAATGAACAAGACTTCCGATTAAGAATATCAAAGTGCAGTAAACTGTAAAACTGTTTGCGCTACAAACCAGCATGTTTAGAATTAAGACAATACATTGAAATAATATAAGAAATACCAGTTTGCAATATCAAGTAGGCCTAGCATAACTAGCTGTTTTGTACAGCTAAAACTATCTGGAAGCGAATAACACCGGAAGCCAGACACAATACATTTTCAAATGGCTGTGCCCACTTTTACCTGAAAAATTCTTCTGCAATCCTGGCAGCTAAAAGGTTTGTTTGAGCAGCGCCCTCTATTGTACAGGCATGAATTTGCATTCCCTTTAGCTTGAGGTTTATTCATTTCAGTTATGGGGCCCTATCTTGCACCCAGCGCAATTGACTTTGTACACCGACGCATGTGTCATTCCTATTTTGCACCCGCGCAAAGCGCGCTTTTCCCTCCACAGAAGCACGTCGCTAAACTAGTGAATGAACTTGCGCTCCCTGGGCGGTTCAGCGCAAAAAAGGAGGTGTGTTCAGGCGCATTGCCCGCGCATTGCTATTTTAAGGAGCTGAAAATAGACTGCGCCATAGACCAACTCAAACCTGGTCTAAAGTCAATGGCGCAATATTTTTTTGTTAGAGCGCGTTGGTAGAAACTGCGCCTCTGGGCGCGTCCACAGTGCGCGTTGACTTTGCTTATTACACACAGGGATGCGCATCACACAAACATGCCAAATATTAAAAACAAAAGGATTACAGTGTAAAAGAATATTATTGTGTACATAAATATAAAAATGTAATGATGAATAGTCATTGCGTGTATTAGAATTAGGCTACCTATTTTCAATTCAGCCTATTACTACTTATAATGATGAACGAAATTGGCTAATTAATTGAACAATCGTGCCAATACACACACACACATATATATTAACTGACTCATCGCGTGTACGCCATGTAAATAGCAATCCGCCATGGCGCGAGCGCATCTCGCTCTTAAAGGGAATGGGAGATGACACTCTGATTGGTTTATTTCACGTTATGCCCAAACCACACCTATGAATAATGAAGCTACTTCAGACCAACCCATTTTAGATTTGCGCCGGGCGCAAGAGCCATTTATCCCGCCGGGAAAATAGCAACAGCGCCGAGACCCGCCCACAAAGTTACTTGCGCTTCGTGCTTTGACACTTGCGTTTCAGATCGTTAAAATAGGGCCCATTGTGTGAAAAGGCCTTTACATTTGCCAAAAATAGAACTTTTATTTATTTATTTAAAAACAAAAAAGCAAGCCCAGCCCAGGTGAGAGAAAGTAAAACAAAAGTATTGTATGCATTACTGTCCATAAAAAGTAACTAAGTATACTTACTAAGTAAACAGATACTTTTTTACAGAATAACGCAATATTGTAATACATTACTTTTAAAAGTAACTTTCTCCAACTGGTTTGGTTCAGGCCCAGATTATTCATTGATCAAGTTGCAACACAACACAGTACCAAAATTGTTTAGCATACAAAATAGAATTTTGATATTTTCATGCTCTCTGCAGCCAATAATTCACCTCACAAAATGCAGTGTTTGACCCAAACCATGTTTATCCACCTTGCAAATAGTCTGGCTCATAATTTCAATCTTGCATCAATGTGCTCATGTTTTCAATTTTTAAATACTGGAATAAGCTTAACTAGCTTCTAAGTGAAAGATACTTTTGCACCAAAATTACAGTTTGTATAACAAAATATAAATGTTATTTTCTTCACTTTTTGAAGCAATTTAAATTGCTATCCCGACTATGAACAATTAAATGGCATTTTATTATTTGCGTTTAACTTTTTTTTTTGCCATTTACAACCCTCAGATCAGACCAGTTGAGAGTCACTGCCAGATTATCTGATACATTATTAGTTAATTTATGTAACAATTTCTGGTGTGCTCAGACAACTGCATGATCCACTGGTGCACAATACCAACAGCAGCAATCATCACATTCACACAGATCAAGAGTGGCATGCACGCACACATGCAGTTGACTCCCAGTGCATGGGTCAGTTATGATGCATCCACTGTAAAGGCTGAATGCAGCTACTCACAGTGCATGTAGCAGAGCAGATGCCAGACTTCATTTCTCCTGCATGCACAAGACTTTCCATTATAACACTGAAACGTGTATGTTTATTATTTAAATGCATGTTATCTGAGTGCTCTTGTACATGCCGCAGTGGTGAGCATGTTTGTCACTGCATGTGGCAGAGATGATGATGCATTCAACATTTCACAGCATCTTCTGCAGCAAGTAAACATTAGCTTATGTGACCGCAGAGAGTATCAAATCACCTGCGTCACAGCTGGCTGTGTTGCCTTGGAAACAATGGGAATGATGATGTCACAAAGACATCACAGTTCACATAGTGACCACTCATAGCACCATCCAGTTGTGGCCTGTTTTTTTAATCACAACATCAGGATGCACAGAACAAATGACAAAGTCATTTGTTACAAACAACTGACCACATAATCCCCTTCATCTGTGCAAATAAAATACAACACAAATACAACTTAAAACTAGTTCAGACCGGACCACTTTGGCAAGTTACTTGAGTTTATTGAAACAATTTATCTTTGGAGGTATGGTTCCTTATGGGGGTTCTTGCTCCAAAATTAATTGAACATACAAGAGCTTTAGCTTTAACCCCCCGGGACCATCAGCTTGGAAATACATAGACAATTAAGACACTTAGTGATGTCTTTAATAGCGAACAGTGGTAATGTGTAGACGTGGCAGTGGGACATCTAGGACTTGAAAGCCTTAGTGATCTGAAACAAAAGAAGACGACAACCAGAAGGTGCACTGTAATATGGGAGGCAGGGTTGCGAGCAGTTTGAGCATACTTACCGAGTAGTAATGCCACATATATATGTGTGTCAGATAGGAGAATGGTAATGATTGGAGCGAATTGACAGCTGGTCGCAGCACTATGCCTACGTGGCCTGACTAAACTAACGCTGCGCTCGATTTTGGAGTGGTTTATAGGGAACCAAACAGTATGTTCAGCAATGCAGTAACACTGCTGAAACCTGACCAAGAACTCTTATGCAAAACTTCTGGACTCACACAAATGTACTTATTTAGCTGCAACATATTTTTCCTTCTAAGATGACACCTTTACAAAGAGTACAATGGCAGTACCATGGTATCAGATGGGGATGCAGTGGTACTGTATAATTACCATAAATGTAAAGGTGCCCTAGAATTAAAAATTGAATTTACCTTGGCATAGTTGAATAACAAGAGTTCAGTACATGGAAAAGACATACAGTGAGTCTCAAACTCCATTGCTTCCTCCTTCTTATGTAAATCTAATTTGTTTAAAAGACCTCCGGAAAACAGGCGAATCTCATCATAACACCGACTGTTACGTAACAGTCAGGATCATTAATATGTACGCCCCCAATATTTGCATATGCCAGCTCATGTTCAAGGCATTAGACAAGGGCAGCCAGTATTAACGTCTGGATCTGTGCACAGCTGAATCATCAGACTAGGTAAGCAAGCAAGAACAATAGCGAAAAATGGCAGATGGACCAATAATAATTGACATGATCCATGATATTTTTAGTGATATTTGTAAATTGTCTTTCTAAATGTTTCGTTAGCATGTTGCTAATGTACTGTTAAATGTGGTTAAAGTTACCATCGTTTCTTACTGTATTCACAAAGACAAGACTATCATTATTTTCATTTTTTAAACACTTGCAGTCTGTATAATTCATAAACACAACTTCATTCTTTATAAATCTCTTCAACAGTGTGTAATGTTAGCTTTAGCCACGGAGCACTAGCCTCAAACTCATTCAGAATCAAATGTAAACATCCAAATAAATACCATACTTACGCGATTAGACATGTTGCATGACGAACACTTTGTAAAGATCCATTTTGAGGGTTATATTAGCTGTGTCAACTTTGTTTATGCTGTTTAACACAATCACGTGCTCGGAGGCAGGGAGCACGAGAATTTAAAGGGGCCGCAGCCTGAATCGGCGCATATTTAATGATATGGATATCGGCGCAGTTAAAAAAATGAATAAAAAAAAATCTATGTGGTATTTTGAGCTGAAACTTCACAGACACATTCAAGGGACACCTTAGACTTATATTACATCATTTGAAAACACGTTCTACGGCACCTTTAATTTGATTACATTTCGGATAGAACTAGCAGCATTCTTTGCAGTGCCTTGTAGTTCAACCTAAACGCTATATGATGGATGGATGGACAACAGATAGAACTATAAAAGAGTGAAAAACGATAGATAGATAGATAGATAGATAGATAGACAGACAGACAAACAGATAGAGTGAAAAACGATAGATAGAGAGTGAAAACGATAGACAGATAGAATGAACGATAGAGTGAATGAACGATAGAGTGAAAATAGATAGAATGCCAAAGAGAATGATAAACAATAGTGAAAATGACAGATAGATAGATAGATAGATAGATAGATAGATAGATAGATAGATAGATAGACAGAATGAACAATAGAGTGAATGACTGATAAAGTGAAGATAGATAATGCCAGAGAGAATGATAAACAGTATTGAAAAACGATAGATAGATATAGACCGATAAACGAGAGTGAAAAACGATAGATAGATAGATAGATAGACAGATAGATAGATAGATAGATAGATAGATAGATAGACAAAATGAATGACAGATAGAACGATTAGCAAGAGTGAAAAACGATAGATAGATAGATGATAGATAATAGATAGATGATAGATAATCACATTTGCATCTCTCACTCAGGGACAGCTGTGTTGAGCTCCTTCTAAATACAGTATATGGTCACATAACAAATATTAACAGTGGAACAACTTACCACTGACACATCTTACCCCACTATTCCCTATGTAATATTGTATTAACATTCATTTTTTATTCTATGCAAAACTTTTAACTCAGATCCTGTAGTTTGTATAGATAAATGACTCCGATATGCTGGAGTGAATTAATTTCTCTCATCTGTATAAATGGGAACTCACCCAGTTCTGTTTCCCCATGTGATTTCAAATTTTCATCTACATCAGCGTTATACGCTGCTTTACGTTACATGGCCTCCTTCGGTCAAACGTGGGGCTGACTGCCGAGTGGGTTGGATCACAGATTTTACTCAGACACCCTAATGAAACTTCTTTTTCTTTCTTTCTCTTGTCTGGTCTTTCTTTCCGTGCAGTTCTTGCTCAGCAGTAATATTTTGGTTTGACATTCTCCAATGCCCTTTCTAAATTTGTGCGCTCTGCCCGTGATAGATGAATGACCCTATAAAAACAGCCCTGAGCTGACGACTCCACCATCCCTGGACCAGCTGCAAGGCTGCTGACTGGGGCGGGAATCTCTCACAGGTACATGCATAAAACAGATGCCTAATAAGGTCAGCCAACAGCATGCTTTCCCTCTGCACACAAAACATTCCTGAGGAATGGGCTTCATGGATGCTGATTCAGCAAACTGGGCATACATTAAGTCACAGTGATAGCGGTACAATTAGGAGCTGTGCAGGGTCATCAATTAACCAATAACTATGGAAGCTTGTTTCCACCACTGAATAAAATGAAAAGGTAATTGAGACTTTTTTTCTCAAAATTGCAAGTTTACATCTCGTAATTTTTTACCTTTTTTTCTCAGAATTGTGTGATAAACTCAGTTGAGAGTTATAAAGTCTTAATTGTGATATAAACTCAACTCAATTGCATGGTCAGAATTGCAAGATATAAACTCACAATTGGGAGTTATAAAGTCTGAATTGCATAATATAAATTTATAACTCAAAATTGTGAGTTTATATCTCAAAGTTCTGACTTTATAACACTCAATTGTGATAACTTGCTATTCTTTTTTTCCTCAAAATTGGACTTTATAACTCGTCATTACGAGAAAAGAAGTCAGAATTGTGAGTTTATAATGCGCAATTGTTAGTTTATGTGTCAGTAGTGTCAGATTTAGATGACACCGTTCCAGGAATGTGTCATGTATAAATCCTAATATATAATATATATATAAAGTACAGACACACACACACACTAAAGTAAATTGCAGTTATCATTACAGATGAAAATAAATACTTTGTTTTTTAAATTGCAAAATAATTGAAGTATGGTAATGTACAGTTCGACTTTCCCCCATTGGCAGTTGAAATGCCCGACTACTGAATTAAACTCTGCACAGATTTTGAAAATGATTTGAGTCAGCACATCTTTATAGCTTTACTTATTAAGGTTAGTACACAATAGACCAATTAAAACATGAATCAATCCAAAGTTATAACTAAACTGTCCAAAACCCCTCTTTAACAAGTACCCACAAAACCCTAGCATATTGGCATTCAGTTTTGCTCTGACATTTTGTTGTAAGAATGTAGTTGGAATTATGACCATCTGCCTAATATGCTGTTGGCCCTCCATGTGCTGCCTAAACAGCGGCAACCTGCCGAGGCATGGACTCTACAAGACCCCTGAAGGTGTCCTGTGGTCTCTGGCACCAAGACATTAGCAGCAGATCCTTCAAGGGTTAGTTCACCCAAAAATGAAAATTCTGTCTTTAATTACTCACCCTCATGTTGTTCCAAACCTGTAATACTTTCGTTCATCTTCAGAACACAAATGAAGATCTTTTTGATGAAATCTGACTGTCCCTCCAGTTGTTTCACAACTGGAACTTTGACGCTTCAAAAAATTCATAAAGAGATCGGAAAACTAAATCCATATGAAGTGGTTTAGTCCAACTTTTGGGAAGAGACTCAATCACTTTATATGATAAACGGATTTAATTTAGACTTTTATTCATATATAAACATTGATTAGCAAACATAAACAGAAGCTCAACTGAACCTGAATGATGCACTTCTCACATGCTTGAGCTTCCGTTTACCACAACTGATGTGTTCATCATATAAAGCGATCGTTCATATGGATTAGTTTTATAATCTCTTTATGAACTTTTTGATGCGTCAAAGTTCCAGTTGTGATGAAGGGACAGAATCCTCTCAGATTTCATCAAAAATATCTTAAGTTTAATCATTGCTTGGTTTAATAAATAAATACATATAAAATGTCCCACTAGATAATACAACCTTACACATATGCAAATGTCTAATATATATATATATATATATATATATATATATATATATATATATATATATATATATATATATATATATATATATATATATATATATATATATATATATATATATATATATATATATATATATATATATATATATATATATATATATATATATATATATATATATCTTCTGCTCACCAAGGGTGCATTTACTTAATTAAAAATACAGTAAAAACAGTAATATTGTGAAATATTATTACAATTTAAAATGACTGTTTTCTATTTGAAAGTATTTTAAAATGTAATTTATTCTTGTGTTGGCAAAGCTGAATTTTCAGCATCGTTAATCCAGTCTTCAGTGTCACATGATCCTTCAGAAATCATTCTAATGTCAATTTGCTGCTCAAGAAACATTTAATGTGTACAATTGTACAAAATATTTGTGTACAATATTTTTTTTTCAGGATTCTTTGATGAATAGAAAGTTCAAAAGAACAGCGTTTATTTGAAATATAATCTTTTGTAACATTGTCTTTACTGTTACTTTTGATTGATTTAATGCATCCTTGCTGAATAAAAGTATTAATTTCTTTAATTTCTTTTCAAAAAATTAAAAATAAAAATTCTTACTGACCCCAAACTTTTGAACGGTAGTGTATAATGCTACAGAAGCTTTGTATTTCAGATAAATGCTGTTCTTTTGAACTTTCTATTCATCAAGGAATCCTGAAAAAAAAAAGTACACAACTGTTTTCAACATTGAAAATAATAACAAATATTTCTTGAGGAACTAATCATCATATTAAAATGATTTCTGAAGGATCATGTGACACTGAAGACTGGAGTAATGATGCTGAAAATTCAGCTTTGCCAACATGAGAACAAATTACTTTGTAAAATATATTCAAATAGAAAACAGCTATTTTAAATTGTAATAATTTTTCACAATATTACTGTTTTTACTGTATTTTTAATTAAATAAATTAAGCCTTGAGCAGACAAAACTTCTTTTAAAAACATTAAAAATCTTACCGATCCCAAACTTTTGAGCGGTAGTGTATATTTTATCACGTTTGTTAAGTGGGTGGTTCTTGGCGATAATAAAGGCTAGTTTGCCCCGACAAACACAACATTTCAATGGTGATTAGGCTGTTGGTGATTGCTGGAACAGTGTGAACTAGCAGTGTATGGAGTAGATTGTATGTTATTAGTCAAAAGTCTGGCTACCTCCAAATTTGTTGATCTGAACACTGAAGAGCTTCACATAAAAGCAAGTTAAGATCTAAAGTCCATGTCATCAGCAGAAGACCGAGATGATGATGATGATGATTGAGGCTCTTCAGGATGGTTCTCCAAACGTCTCTTTAGACCTGCATGAACACAAGCACTCTAACACATCAAAGCAGTTGAGATCAGTGTCTCCCCCTCCTCATTCTCGCTCCCTTTGATCCTCTCAGTCATCAGTGGCGGGTTTCGCTTCCTCCCATAATTCATTGGAGCAAGTCAAGGATGCTCATTATCACAATCGCTTTCCTCTTGTCTCAGAGGACGGGTGGCATGCTCAATTTATCAAAACGATAGCATCTCTGGAGAACAAAATGCACCTCTTTGTGCTAACGGTGGTCTGCAACTTTAGAGCGGTTTGGCCCCTTCTGCCCGCGTTTTCCACCACATTTAGCTTGATTGTACCACTTCAATACTAAGAGTAATCTGATTAGGTTTTGTTATGGGATGCATATGAAGAAAGATGGAGATAAATGATTTGTTTGTCTGAAAACAGTATTGTAATTGAGTAAAGAAACTAAAAATAAGCTTGCACTCAACCGAATTATCGCAGCATGATAAGACCGAGCTCAGCTTGATTCCGTTCGGTCATCTGATAGACCCTGCTGTTAATTGAATATAGAGTAGAGTCAGTGGCAGGGGGCATTTTTACAACCCCATTTGTCCAAAAAAACATGGAAGGATGGAATTTGTAAAAATCTCATATGCATTACTTAATTTTATATTGTTAAACAACAGAAGAAAAAATTGAGCTTAATTGTCACAGATTCTTTGAAGAAACCAAAACCGATGAGTGAAGAAAGTTATATTCTGTTTTACACTTTGTTTTTGGTAACACTAATTTTAAGGTGACGCACAATGTTACTACAAGTAATAACAGTAAATTATGCATAATTACTCTGTACTTAATTGAGAAAGTGTGTGTGTGTGTGTGTGTGTGTGTGTGTGTATGTGCATACTGTAATGTCTACAGCTAGTCTGACAGCTAAAAACATACAATACACAAGTGCATGATTTGATTTGATTCCCCTTCACAAGCTTTCTGTTTGATTTCTTTTGATTCTGATTATGTATATGTCAGTTATAATGTCCATTTTGCTTAAATTCTTTGTCTCATATGCTCACCATGGCTTCTTTTATTTTATCAAAATTTTCTTTAAAGGATTAGTTCACTTTCAAATGAAAATTCGCCCAAGCTTTATTCACCCTCAAGCCATTAGGTGTATATGACTTTCTTCTTTCTGATGAACACAATCAGAGTTATATTAATAAAAATCCTGACGCATCCAAGCTTTATAATGGCAGTGAGTAGGATCAATGAGTATGAAGCTGAAGAAAGTGCATCCATCCACATCTATCCATTATAAACGTACTCCACACGGCTCCAGGGGGTTAATAAAGGCCTTCTGAAGCGAAGCGATGCGTTTGTGTAAAAAAAAAAAAATCCATATTTAACAAGTTATGAAGTAAAATATCTTCCGCCTTCTGTATTCTACTTATGAAGAAAATGGAACTGGTTTCGCATCAGTTAAGATTTTTCCATAAGTTGAATAGGGAAGGCATAGGACATAGCGTAAGCTTTTTTTTTTAACTGTGAAAGTGATCCCTCTCACTTCCATTATAAAGCTCGGATGAATCACGATATTTGTTAATATATCTCAGATTGTGTTCATCAGAAAGAAGAAAGTCGTATAACTGTAGTAGTGAACTACAGTTAAACTGTAATAAATACTGTAGTATACTTTAGTCTTTATATTGTAGTAGAAAACTTAGTACAGTATTGGGTAAAGTAATTTGTTTATATTACTATAGTTGTTATGTTATCACAGCAACTATAGAATTACCACAACAAATTAATTCAAGTACTTTACTATAGTATGGTTCAAAAACACTACAGTATTTACTATAAATTACTATAGTATTTTTTCACCTGGGATGATATTTTATTTTTCAGGATTCTTTGATGAATAAAGTTTAAAACATATATTTTGAAACATAACACTTTCGATCAATTTAATGTGTCCTTGCTGGATAAAAGTATTAATTTCTTTAAAAAAAAAAGGGGGAAAAAAATCTTACTGACCCCAGACTTTTGAACCATACTTACAGAATTACAATACTACTGATACAACCAAATATTCAAGAATGTTCTGTTACTTTTTTTATATATATAAATGTAATGCATCCTTGGAAAAAAAAAACAAATTCTTTAAATTCTTTGAAAAGTCCAGAATGGTAGTCTATTCATTAATATAAATGAATCATAAGAATCACTTGTTTCAAGAATAAAGATTGGTGTAAAGACAGTTACACTGGTCACGCTGCATGATTGCGATTCACTAAAAATAACTGGAACAAAATTGTTTGTGAATCAGACACCAACCAGTTTGTGTTTTTGTACTTGTGTAGAGAGTGTTTCGAGCACATCTTAAGGGGCCTAAAATTAACGGCAAGCACCAAATGCGAGTAAAAATCGATGTCAGCGATGAAACCTCGTAGGCGTTTCTCAATGTCAAGGATACTTCCTTGGCAGGACTGGTCCTTCCAAGTCACTTCCTTCAGAGGCTAGGCGAGGCTCCTCTTTAGCATTCAGAGAACACGTAAATGGAACAGACTCATGAAACTTTGCACACGCGTCAGACGTGGTGAAAATTTACGTCTGTTATGGGTTTCGGAAATGGCTCGATAGCACTTCCCTATTCAACTTATCGAGCCATTTTGCCACGCCCAATTACCAGATGGCCGGTAAGATTTTTATGAATTCTAACAATGCAATGTTGTGAGAAAATGAACGTGAACCAATGTGAATGACGCTCTGTACAGTTGACGGGTCAGTGCTGTGTCATCACGAAAGTTTAAGCCTTTCCATTGTAAATATTCAAGAGCTAGAACACACAAAAGGGAATTCAATACTCACCCTGTGAGGGAAGTTCGACATCCAAAACATCCAAAGTGCGCGCGCTGAAAGCAACGTCTCAAATACTAAGTTGAGCTCTCTTTCATTCCTTCCTGTGCTTGAGCGGACAAATTCACACAAAAATGATGTCGAAAAATGCCTGTCTAAACACGGTCCGTCGGTTATATCTTCAGTTGAGAAAGTAGATTTCAGGTACAGAAATTTAATAAAGTAGGCTAATCAAATAAATAACACTGCATAGTCTAACAACGTTTGATCTGTACCGCGTGTGCATTCGGTCTTAAAGTGACAGCATCCTAATAATCCTGCTGCTGTCTACGTTTTTAATCTAAACCAAACAACAAAGGAAAAAAAAAATCACCCACTGCTCTTGAACTTTAAAAAGGATATGAAGTTTATGCAGTGTTATTTGATTAGCCCATTTTATTAAATTTCTGCATCCAAAAACTACAGTTAGACTGTTAGGCTATAAAAATTATATTAGTTAAGCTAGTAGTTTTAGCCGTGGTATCGAAATTGGAATAGAGGATTGTTAATTTTCACTAGTATCTAAAATATTGGTGTCATAACTGCTTGTTTTTGTTTCATGGCTGGTAAAAAATAGTTTTGACCGGTACATTTTCTTAAGTCACCGGCCATTGGCAGGAGTGGCAACAAGTTAGTTTTAGGCCCACACACACACACTTTACATGTATCACATGCAACTTCCAATCCTTTGGATGAGTAGAATGATTCAGAGAGGAAACACAGTTTTTTTTTTCCCCTTGTCTTGTCTTTGGAAATGAGAGACTCTGATTGAACAGCTGGAATATAAACAGAAATTCATGGCAGACATAAACAAAAACTAGCCTGTGCATAATCAGAAAGAAAAACATTTACAACCAAATTGAAATGACTTACCAAGCTGACACAAAAGTCTGTACACAAAATTTAATTTACAGTACAGTGCATCTTCCATCTGAGAGGCCATCGTCAGAAGATATCATCCAGTTTAAGGAATCTTTTTGAATCATTCTTGTTTTATGGCTTAGTCTGAAATTGAAGCATCCTAAAATGCCACCATATCATAGCCTAATGAATCAGCCTTAAAGAAATCTTTCGTTGTTCAAGTTAGTTCTGGATACTTCAATAAAAACAATTCAGCCAAGAGCTTTATATCAGTAGTGGCTCAGGATAAGAGAATCTCTAGATAAAGGAGTTTGAAATCTGTAAATATCGTAGCGAATAAGATTTTCCTCTTTTGCTAAAGCGCAATACATACAGGTCTAAAGTGCAAAACAACGCAACAGTCCTCATTCTCTTTTCCAACACAAAAAGCTCACTCAGATAAATATTTAGGGGGAAAAAAACAAATAATAATAATTTAGCAATACTGTAAACCACCACATACAGAAGTAGGAGGGAATCTCCTCTGTCAAACGCATGTTCACCACATGAGTAAAAACAGTCAAAACATGTTTTACATCCAGCACTGAGGCACACAAGCCCCGAAACACATAACACTGATGATCAGTCAGCATAGCGTAACAAAACCAGCACTCCCGCTCTGTGAGAATCCACAGACGAACACAGAAATCACCAAATGTCTCCACACGCTGTTTCACAGTTGCAAAAAAAGGCTAAAATTCATTAAACCCTATTTAATGTACAGCCTCAGTACAGTATTTGGCAAATAAAAGTATGGTTGAGTGCACACGTGCATGGCATTTGCAAGTATACATTCATTTAAGATACAAGCTAGCTCCGCACAAACGCCCCAGCTCCCCAAACGCCGATTGCTCTGAGGCTCGTTTCCCAGACTAACAGTACTTTTTCCCCCACTGAGTCAGAGGGTATCATCTATAGTACAGTACAGTAGTTTAAAAGCCTTTGGCATAAACTGGGACAGGAAGCTAGCTGCCAAGTGCTCACCCACAAACTGACCCCAGTTTTTGTCGCTAACGCCAAGAGAAACCTCGCGACCATTCCAGGCACAGCGCTTGTAATGGTGTTAGTGTAATATTTTTTAGAAATTAGTTTTTAGGAAGTTTCCTGCAACATTCAGAGACACGAATATGATACAAAAAATTAATAAATAACTAAATGAATTGCTTAAATATTCTCCCTTTGACCTGGTGGAAGAACTGGCATTTGCAGTGCATTCTGGGTACTGCAGAGAGTACGTACGTGAGGCTTTATGACTGAGAATTGTATTGCATGTATGAGGAAGAAGTACGGCCGGAGGCATTTATGATATTGTTATTTTGTTGTGTTTGTTTGTGCTTTGTAGCATGACACTGTCTGTTTTTGGGAGCACCGCCTCAGTATTCTGTGTCAGAGCCGTCCGCTGGGTCAGTGTTGCGTGACAGCATGTAGTTGTCCATGTCTATGGAGGGGCAGTTGTGAATGGAGTAGCGCAGGCGCTCGGCTAATATGGCCTGGCTTGTGTAGGGAGGAAGGCGGAGCTGAAAGAAGCACGTCTGGGCCGTAGGAAGGCCGTTCATAGGCTGTTGAGAGAACATAAAGAGAAAGTAAAGACCTGGGCTTCATCTTAACGCACACACTGCATGGAAAGTACATACTACAGTATGCTGACTACGCCTTCCAGACACCTTTAATCAGCCAAGCTGATTAATCTGGCGATATCTGTATCATTGGCTAATACCTTTAAACCTTTCAGGAACAACCTTCATTCCTTATATATATTTATACAACAGTTCTTTCTGGTTCTCAAATCTGATTGGCTGATATTCTACTGATAACAGCACTCCTACCTTTTCAGCATTTGTATCACTCTGCTTGAAGCGACTGTCATGGCGCCGAGCAAATCCACCGTATTTTTTTTTTACAAATACTACACTTGTTGTACCATGAACTGTAGTTTTAAGGTGATAATGTAGTTGTTTAGACTTGAAATACGTGACTCATATTTAATCATAGCATCTATTTTACAGTTTGTTTAGACGTTTTCAGAGATGCGAGCTCCAGGCTGTCAGCAGCTGTTCAGTGCTCGTGTACCCGCTGAGAACAGCTTCATCTCGGCCAGTGCTTCTGGGATTCGCTGCGGTCTCTTAAAGTGGTTAAACATGAGATATAATTCACTTCTGGTACATAAAACAGGCAATCTTTGGTCTTATTAATCTATTAATTGTTCCTGAGCAAATCGAATTGGGTTATGTTAAATTTGATAATTTAATATCAAGGCTATATTTAACTTGCATCCTGTAGAGCTTTTGTATGTTTGACTGAATTGTACAATTGTGTTTATTTCCTATTGTCATTTATAATGGCTATTGTTGTTAATTTAAATATTGTTGCTCAAATATTATTTCATATAAATAATATGTTCTATTTGGTATTGAGAAAGCAAGGGTCTATTTGTGTGTAATATGGATTGAGTGAAAGTTACATTAATACGCCATTAGATTGCGGAAAACTTTAGTGAATGAGTCAGTCGTAAGAGACTTTTAAATTGAAAAGGATTTTTTTTTTTTTTAAACAAAGGACATTGTTTTAGCGCTGTTATGGAAAATTCCCTTAACTGTAAAAAGGACAAATTCAAAGATCGCTTTCCTCAGCGGACATTCAAATGGATATAATATTATGGACATCAACCTGAAGAATGAATGTTATATCAAACACAGGTAATGCTCGCTCAGGTGATCTCTCTCTCTCTCTCTCTCTCTTTCAATAACACTGTTCAAAATACAATGAGTTTCAATGGAGGGACTCAACATTCCTTCGTTACTAGTTCTAAACTAACGTTTTAAAATTAGTAATGGAGGCTTGGTCAAACTGTCAACTTGAGGTTTGAATCCGTGGCGGAAGGAAGTAGTTCTGCACAAAAGAGGGTTTTAGTAGACACTCCGTTGTTATTTCTTATTTATTTACACACTCATGCTGTCGAACTGTTGTATAAATGCAATATCACACTCTCGTAGCCGTGCGAAATGGCTGTATATCAGCACACTGTGATTACTTGAAGGATCATGTGACACTGAAGACCGGAGTAATGACGCTTTAAAAATGAATCTTTACTATCATATATTTAAATATTAAATAATATTTAATTATAATATTTAATCATTTTTAAATAAAAGAAAATATTCTATACCTAACGGTGGCCTTACCCGATCAACTTTGATGATCTGAAACTTTTGTGTGATGTCAGCCGGGTTGGATGGCAGTCTGGAGCGTCCGGACACAAAGCGCAGGAACAGGACTCTCTCCTCATTGGTGAATTCCTCGAGGCTCTGCCACAGCCAACCAATGAGTTGGTGGCTGTCAGTAACGTCACGGTATCGTACCACCTTCTTCAGCATCTCCACAGAGACCTCGGGCAGGCCGCACACCAGCTGTTCCAGCTGCCGAGCCGTGAGCAGAGAGAGCAACGGGACAGGGATGATTGAGGACATGCCCTCCCTCACTGCTGCCACCTACATAAACACAGATGCACACATGCAAGTTTATTGGCATTATTTGGCATTTTTACATACTGCAGAGCCTCTAACACTGCTTGATGGAGAGTTAGTTGTTCTCATTTAACTCTACACATAGAGAGAGTGTCAATCTTTGAGTTATTGTGGCTTCTAGGTTCATGTATGTTAGCTTGGAGATCATCTATATGCTAATATACTCCATATGTTGACAAATTCCCTTTTAGCAGAAAGTGCACTCAATTTCCAGGAAAATGGACAAAATACTGATGATTCACTGGTGTAGGCACACTTTTTTACAATAAAAGTACTACACTATTCTGAAAAGACTAATAATGTTTCTCCATCGACATTCATTGCAAAGCTATTGTGCATTTTGACCAAATAAAATGTCATATTATATTATTTCATAATATTTGTAATGAGAAGTGTTTATAAACCTATAATGGCACCCTGCAAATTTTACACTAAACAAAATAATAGTACTGTAAATTTTATAGTTGTACTGTAAATTAAATGATTATTTTTATTAATACTAAATTTATCTTACAGTGAAATAGTATTACAGCAGTAATATATTTCTTATTTAATAATAGCAAATAATAATACAACCACATTATTAGTATAATTAATTATTTAAAAAATGCAGTCATATTGATTCAAATATTACAATTTTTTTATTTATTATTATTAATTTTTTGCCCAAATTGTCCAGCCCTACAAACAAGCACAACAAACCTTTAAATTTTTTTCAAAAAAAATGTATCCAAAAAAAACAAAAACTTTTTTTCCACCACAAATGGTTCAGCCTTAGTGAATTCCCAACATGCTATTATCTGATTATTATTTTAAAAAAAATTTTAATCATGTCACTTTATGTTTTAATGAAAAATCATCAATATGGGGCGTCTCAAGCTGGCAGTATGCAAATCATGTAGTACAATTCTTCTAAAACCACCTATTGTGTCTCATGGGGGGAAAAAAATAATATGGGTCTGGAACAATAATGGCAGAATTTCCATTTTTTAAGTGAATTGTGGCTTTAATTGAAAAGTTTAGCGAATATAATCCAATTCTGTAATTCCAAAGTGTCTAAAGGAGAGGCAGATACCTGTCTGTCCATCTCATGAAGTCTGTAGTGCAGGGCTCTTTCCACATAATCGTTCCTGTTGGAGAATGTCAGGGGGAGGTTATGCCCACCAGGAATCACTGGAACCAATGTGCCATCAGCACTGTGAGCCACAAATGAGTCCAGGGGGATCATCTACAAATCCAGAAAAAAGACCAGAGAGTGAGAAAGTGTTTGATGTCTGAATGGGTGATCTCTGCTAGTCTCTCCGGGCTGTATGGCTCACCACTGTGAAGTTCTCTTCATTGATCACGCTGTTGTCCAGGTGTAAGATGCCCTGAAGCGAGCGGTACGTGAGCAAGTCCACCTCCTCCAGGTCAGCGGCTCCCAGAGGAATGCAGCACATTTGTTTCCACACCCACGGCGCCAGGTGCAGATCCAAGGGCTTTTTAGTTCGAATGGCCACCGCCATTAGGATCCCCAAAAAGCGAAACTGCACCATGTGATCATCCGAGACTGCTGCTGGGTTCAGCAGGAACCTGTCCAGACAATGGAGGTTAGCAGAAAAACTGTTTCTTTTTTTAGAGCCAATAGAGTGCTGCAGGGATGACGTATTTTTGTAGGCCAAAACCCAGAAACAAGTTAGCATTACTGGTTCCAGCTGCCTTTTTTTTTTTTTTTTTTTTTTTGAATGGGTTTTTGGTTAAATGCCAAAACTAAGGTGTGTGGTGAACACAATCTCAAGATATTTTCAAATTTTCAACATTTCATTCTAAAGACATTTAAAAAAAAAAAAAAAACAACAAATCACAAGGGTGTCATACTGATGCATTTTAAGTTTTCCTTGTTTTGACAAAGGTGGTTGTGTGGCTAAATGGTACTGGTAATGGTACAGAGGTTGTTGGGAACATTAAACGTCATCGGCCCAAACAGGTAAACTTATCAACTCACTAGTCTGCTTTTACAGCCTTATTGTGTTTATAATTGTGCTCTTGCAAACTCTAACTCGAACTTTCGGTGGAAATGTTTTTAAATAAAGACTGAAAGAATTGTCTAAAGCATAAAGAATTTAAAAAATGTAAATTCTGTAGTCATTTACTCGCTTTCAAGTTGTTCCAAACCTGTATGAGTTTCTCTCTTCTGTTGAACACAAAAGAAGATATTTTGAAGAAAGTCGGTAACCAAACTGTTGATGGGGGTGAGTAAATGATGACCAAATTTTCATTTTTTGGGTGAACTATCCCTTTAATGGTGGTTATGCTGAAGTTAACTTATAGCTTACATTTAAATCTGGCAGCTGCTATTTGCACTAAGCGGCTATTTACACTAAGTGAAAATAGCTTATTTCCTTAGGAACAGATTCTATCTACACAAAGTGCAAATAAGCTGTATATGCTATTTACACTAAGTGACAATAGCGATATATTCTGTTTACACTATATAAAAGTGTCAGTTCTTTGCAATAACTGCAAATAGTTGTTATATGCCATTTATACTTATAAATTGTGGCAGATACTATTTGTACCTCAGTATTGTTGTACATTAGCAGGATGCAATAATAACAGAGTGTAAATGATTATATTTATTAAAATTATTAAACGGATGCCACCTTTTTGGGACAATAAAACCCTACCCGATAAATACTTTATTATTATTAAACACTCGTTAGCCACTTTATTTCCACTTTTCAAATATTTTCTGCATTTTTATTGAAAATAAATGCTATTCCGATTTGATATGTGATGGAAAAAGGGAGAAGAGCTAGTTTGGCAAATGGCGGATTCAAACTCGGGTCGATCATTTCAAAAGCTACTTCCACGAGCCACAATCCCTACAGCCTACGCCACTACAGACGTTGAGTGGCATGAATCTTTTTTAATGTTGTGTGGCCCAACCTGACATTGGTGGGAAGAGTTAGTGTAAATAGCCTTAGCCAACGAGACACTCCGTTTAACTTTTTACTGCGGTCAACTGTATTTAGGTTAGCGGTGTTCATTTGAGATTATCATGATGAACAAAACATGTAAGAATCATAAACTTTTTTTGGTCACAGAGCTTATTTTCTACATTACCCCAAAAGCCAATGGAAAATTCCTGTTTTTGTCAAGAGAACCAGGGTGATTCTAACATTCGGGTGGTTGGCCTACAAAAAAACGTCATCACTGCAGCACTCAATTACATTCTGCTTACACATCTCAGTGTCTACAACGTACCGGTCCGTGTTACTACCAACATCTGCAGTGCTGTTAGGAGTGTGAATAAGAAGGTCAACCACACCAGACTGCAACTCCTGGGAAAAGAGAATTCAGTTTTGAATGCATGAATGAAATGTGACCCCCCTTTGGTGTGTGTGACCCACCGATGAAGAAAGAGTTGGAGTTACCTGGCACATCTCAGTGATGGTGTCGTCAAACACCCCCCCGGCATCATCTGCCCCCTCTCCAACCAACTTCACCTTCCATGCTCTGGAGGGCAGACGTAGCTCAGTAGGGTTCAGGTTCACCACCTGCTTGGCGATCTGCACGAAAATGGGCTTGCTAGAGCGCCCCCTGTGAATTTGGAAAAAACAAATCTGTAGCTCACAAACACTATTAACTATCTGTCTATACATTCTCTACACTTCTTGTGTTCCTCTATTTCAGTGGTTCTTAACATTTGACTCCAAGGCTCCGTACTGTCCACAAGAATATTTAAAGGCCCCATGAATTTTATTATTTTTTGACATTTTTGCAATATTACTTGAAACTGTCTTTACTAACTGATAAAAGACTATTTATTAGGTGCACTGAAAGGAATAATATTAATATACATCATCTGTGCACGAGGTAGGGCCTTAAAAACATCGCGTAAACGATTGGCCCTCTGGCTTGTCAATCACTGCCGTGACGTTCCTTGCGAGAGACGAGCACGGCTGCGCGCTCCAGTAACTTTCCACACTCTACAGGCGCCGCATGCAATGTTTTTGTCAGGAGACAGGAGTAACAACTGCAGATTATGAGTTACCTGCGGTGAGTCCGACATAATGAATCCACTAACACAACACAGCGAATGCCGGTGGTAAACACTCGTGTTCCAATACTCGTGCACGAGTTTTGGGAGGCATTCCCTTGAAATGAGCTGTGAAGGAGGGGGGTTGTTCTTACGCATGCGCTCATTTCAAAAACTCAGTAACAGTCTTTGGTTTCTCAGTCGAGGAAAAGATCCTATTTATCACCTTTAAGGATAAGAATTTATTAATGAATTTAACATTATAAAAATGCCCATGGAGTTATAAGACTAATTTACATGACTTTTCCAGGTCTAGAAATCATATTTTATGTGTTAGTGGCAATTTCATATTTTGTTCAGTTATAGCACCACCAACAGGTGCAATCCCACCACTTTTTTTCATGTGTCCTCAGAGTGTTCCCATAAATAAGTGTCAAATTTGGTGAAAATATCTCATTTCGTTTATGAGTTACAGACATGTATATGTTTAAGTACATAAAAAATGGCCCATGTATGACTTTGATTGCATTTTTTTTTTTATACTTACTATCAGAATTTTGGCATTTGGGCATTAATGTATAGCCAACGACCTACATTTTTGAATTTCCTATGGTTGTTTTGTCTCGACCTAACGGTTTTGAAGATATTCGCGAACATTGTTTTAAAGCTAAATCACAACATTGCACAAACCATAAGGCAAAACCTAGCATGGTATCTTGGACTCGGCAAGGATTCAGGAATCAAAGGAGATGACTCCCATGAAAATAAGTCATAAGTTATTAGCATATGAATATTTAGTTTCACCACTAGGTGGTGCTGTCTTGAAACTTCATAGGCTCCCTCAGGGCACCGTGCTGATGACCCACACTGAGTTTCGTAATGATACGCTAATGTGTTAAAAAAATACAGCATTTTGGAACAAAATGCAAAATGGTCGATATGGTAAAATTGGATATCATTCGAATTATCATTTTTGTCCAAGTTATAAGCAAAAAAATCACTTTTTGCTATCTCCGGACCAGTAGGTGCCACTGTGCCGAAAAGCAGCATGTAGCCTCAGGTCATGCTTGTGATGACATGTACCAAGTTTGGTCTGAATACACTAAAGCGTTGCAGAGATATAGCCTCACGTCCAATTTGGGATGCTCTTCTCATTTTCACACCTGGTGGAGATCCGTTTGACTGTAATCTGAGGGCCGTAGGTCTTTCCTTGGGTCATGGTTCTGCCAATAGTGCGAACGAGAGGAAGGGTGTTGACTTTCGGGGACAGGAGGCCTCGGAGTTGGCCTTGTACGATGGCAGCGGTACCTGAGCTGTAGCGGGAAGCATTCACCTGGAAACCAGCCAGAGTGACACTGTCAGACAAAACTCCTGCTCGGATATCGAGCGACAGAGACCTATTAGTCTGGAGGTAAAAAACAGGAATCAAAACAAGGAACACATTCACACTGGACACAAATTCAGCTGAGCTTAGAAAATGATGAAAGGTTCTTGGCAGGGAGTCAGAGTACAGTGAAACATCAGCGCACAATGCAGTGTTTTATTATTGATTATGAGTACCTGACTGCGAGGGTCGAGGTTCAGAAGCCTCCAGGACTTGTACATAAGATCAGAGAAGTGGTAAAGCACTCTGAGACGGGTGTTTAGCACTTCCGGGCTGCAGTCTTTAAGGGCGTTATACTGCGGGGGCACGGACTGGGGCAAACCCAGCTGTATCCCTGAACAACCTGCAAAACACAGAGTCAGAGTTGTTGACGTGAGATGCAAAAACAAATCTTACGCGGTTCACTGATAAGGTCAAAGACTAAGGAGATGTAAAGCTGAATTATGCCAGGATCCAGCAGAAAAATGTTGCATATCTGAATTGTGTATATTTCCATAGATTTTGACCAATAAATTCCCACGATTTTTCCATGGGTTTTCCAGCTGTTTGTGAATACTAGATAAGGATATCAGTGGTATCAAACTGCCAAAGTCATGTGATTTCAGTAAACAAGGCATAAGTGTTTTGAAATTTCAGTGGTTCACCACTGGGGGGCGTGACTTTGGCAGTTTGAAATGTGCTCCGAACCACTGATTCGAAACTAAAGATTCGTAAAGCTTTGATGCTTCATGAAGCAGTGCTTTGAAATCGGCCATCACTAGATATTGTTGAATAAAATCTTTTTTTTTTTTTTTTTTTTTTTGGCACACAAAAAGTTTTCTCGTCACTTCATAACATTAAGGTTGAATCACTGTAGTCACATGAATTGTTTTAAATATGTCTTTAGTACCTTTCTGGGCATCTGAAAGGGTTATTTGTCTTGCTGTCAATGGAGGCCTCACTGAGCCTTTGGATTTTATCAAAAATATCTTAATTTGGTCTTACGGGTGTGGAACGACATGAGGGTGAGTAATTAATGACAGGATTTTCATTTTTGGGTGAACTAACCCTGCTGCCCATGAGAAACATTTCAAAAAGTTAACTTATAAGGTTCCAAACAGCCCACATGGATATGTTTCCAAGCCTGTGGTGTGTACCTGAAGCTCTGGTTGACAGAGCCGGTGTGGTCCAGGCCGAGGTATGACAGCGTCCAGCAGAGATCTGCCTGATGTTCTTGCCCTGTAGAGCTGTAACCAGAGTGGGCTCTTTGACAGGATTGGAATGGCCAAGACCCAGCTGCAAGGCACACATAGAGGACATAAGCTCAACTAAATATTTACCCAGATCTATAGAAAACATCACTGCACATGATGGTAAAGGGTCAGTGCACTATTTCAGCTGACTTTACCTGGGCCTCACAGTTGCAGCCCCATGCGTACACGTCTCCAGTGTTGGATAAAGCAAGGATGTGCTCACAGCCCACAGCAATGTCCTCAATAAACACGCCCTCCAAAGCAGGAATGATCTGTGGACGGTTGTGATTCTTCAGCATGGCGTCCGGCAGGCCTATCAGACGCTCTGTGAAAATGTAACACACACATCAGGGTTGTCCGTTCAGACATCTCATTTAAAAAATTTAAATGATGCCACATTTACACACAAACACATCTGGATGATGATTCCTTGAGGATCTACCTTGGCCGAATGTGTAGACATGCCCATCTTTGGCCAGAACCACTGAGAAATGCGTTCCACATCCAACCTTTTTGACGCCTTTATTGCAAAGAGCCTCCACTTTCTGTCAAACAATAGAAACGCAGGACAATCAGCCAATGGACAAAAGACATACACTACTGTTCAAAAGTTTGGGGTCAGTAAGATTTTCTTTTAAAAATTTAAAGGTGCCCTAGAATTAATAAGAATAAATAACAAGAGTTCAGTACATGGAAATGACATACAGTGAGTCTCAAACTCCATTGTTTCCTCCTTCTTATATAAATCTCATTTGTTTAAAAGACCTCTGAAGAACAGGCGAATCTCAACATAACACCGACTGTTACGTAACAGTCGGGATCATTAATATGTACGCCCCCAATATTTGCATATGCCAGCCCATGTTCCAGGCATTACACAAGGGCAGCCAGTATTAACGTCTGGATCTGTGCACAGCTGAATCATCAGACTAGGTAATCAAGCAAGGACAACAGCGAAAAATGGCAGATGGAGCAATAATAACTGACATGATCCATGATAACATGATATTTTTAGTGATATTTGTGAATTGTCTTTCTAAATGTTTCGTTAGCATGTTACTAATGTACTGTTAAATGTGGTTAAAGTTACCATCGTTTCTTACTGTATTCACAGAGACAAGAGCCATCATTATTTTCATTTTTAAACACTTGCAGTCTGTATAATGCATAAACACAACTTCATTCTTTATAAATCTCTCCAACAGTGTAGCATTAGCCGTTAGCCACGGATCACAGCCTCAAATTCATTCAGAATCAAATGTAAACATCCAAATAAATACAATACTCACATAATCCGATGTATGCATGCAGCATGCATGACAAACACTTTGTAAAGATCCATTTTGAGGGTTATATTAGCTGTGTGAACTTTGTTTATGCTGTTTAAGGCAAGCGCGAGCTCCGTGGGCAGAGAGCGCGAGCAATTAAAGGGGCCGCAGCCTGAATCGCCGCATTTCTAATTATGCCCCAAAATAGGCAGTTAAAAAAATTAATTAAACAAAATCTATGGGGTATTTTGAGCTGAAACTTCACAGACACATTCAGGGGACACCTTAGACATATTACATCTTGTAAAAAAAAAAAAGTTCAATGGCACCTTTAATACTTTTATTTGGCACAGATGCATTAAATTGATCAAAAAGGACCATAAGGTCATTTAAAAGATATCTACTTCAAATAAATGCTGTTATTTTGAACTGTGTATTCATCAAAGAATCCTAACAAAAATATATCAGTTTCCACAAAAAATATTAAGCAGCACAACCATTTTCAACATTGGCAATAACTAAATCAGCACCAAATCAGCATATTAGAATGATTTCCGAAGGATCATGTGACACTGAAGACTGTAATGATGCTGATTTTTTTTTTGCATCACAGGAATAAATTACATTACAAAATATATTAAAATAGAAAACATTTATCTTAAATTGTAATAATATTCCACAATATTACTGTTTTTACTGTATTTTGATCAAATAAATGCAGCTTTGGACTTCTTTCAAAAAGTATCTAACCAAATCTTACCAAACCCAAACTTTTAAGGTATTTTAGCCAGTGAGAAGATCAGTATGACAGTACCTGTGGGTAGCACTTCACTGTGCATGGCCCGATACCCAGTTTACCATAATCACCGTCTCCGAAGGCCCAAACGGTCAGGCCGTCTGATGACAGGACCAAAGTATGATTGATACCACATGACACCTAAACACAAGAGGAAAGGTCATCTACGCTCATCAAGCATTGGCAAAAGGTCATATATGTGCACATTAGCATCAAAGTCAAAACAAGGCAAAGTAGCACCTGTCCAATGTGGCATCCATCTAGTGCTGTTACCCTCTCCGGGACCATCTTGTTCGAAGTTGACCTTTGACCCAAGCGTCCAGAATCTCCACTACCAAAGGTGAAGAGTTTTCCATCTGATGTGACGACAGCTGAGTGTTTGAACCCACATGCCAGCTGAGAAGGGAAAAGCATGTTCAAATGAAAGCTGATCATGTGATGGTTTTGGTGATTATTTTGGACAGTAATTTTCTTATACCTGCACAACCTCCTCTCCCTGCAGAGCCTCGATCTGTTTGGGTCGCCTTTGCCGTTCGCTGTTCCCGTGGCCGAGTTTCCCATAATCCCCATCACCCCAGCTGAACACCTCTCCAGTCTCAGTGAGAGCCAGTGAGTGTCCATCTGACCCGTATGAGGTCACTAGCTGTGTCACTACATAACCTATTAGGGAAAAAATATACTTATTTATATATATTTGTGAATGTTAACCAGCTATTTAAATGTTGTGAGCAGCAAGCTCATTGGCTGAAGATGTGACATGAACCAGTCATCAGTTTGCTATGATATGCATTACCTTGCAAAGCTGAGATGATAGTTGGGGTGTAGAGGTCGTCCGAGTTACCCTGTCCGAGTCGCCCATAACTGCCCTCCCCTACAGCCAGAACTGTACCGTTAGCCTGAACCAGGAATGTGCAGTTCTGACCGCACACAACCTGAAAGAAACACACATCAGAAATAAATGGAGAGGATAACTCTTTCTTTAAAGGATTAGTTCACTTTCAAATTAAAATTTCCTGATAATTTACTCACCCCCATGTCATCCAAGATATTTATGTCTTTCTTTCTTCAGTTAAAAAGAAATTAAGGTTTTTGATGAAAACATTCCAGGATTTTTCTCCTTATAGTGGACTTCAACCGACTCCAAACGGTTGAAGGTCAAAATTACAGTTTCAGTGCAGCTTCAAAGGGCTCTATGTGATCCCAGACGAGGGAGGAATAAGGGTCTTATCTAGCGAAACGATCTGTCATTTTCAAAAAATAAATAAATAAATTATATACGTTTTAACCATAAATGCTAGTCTTGAACTAGCTCTCTTCTTCTTCTTCTCTATTAGAATTCCAGCAGTGTAGACACTGCTAAGTGTATTACTGCCCTCCACAGGTCAAAGTTTGAACTAATTGTTATATACTTGCACTAGCATATTGGATATGACAATTTAGTTCAAACTTTGACCTTTGGAGGGCATTAATGCACTTAGCAGCATCTACACTGCAGGAATTCTAATGGAGGAGGAGAAGAAGAAGAAGAAGAGAGCTAGTTCAAGACGACATTTAATTTTCTCATAAAACGTATATAATTTTTTTTTTTTTTAGAAAATGATGATGCTAGATAAGACCCTTATTCCTCGTCTGGGATCGCGTAGAGCCCTTTGAAGCTGGACTGAAATTTTGATTTTAATTTAATTTTAATTGATTTTGATTTTAATTTAATTTTGACCTACAACCGTTTGGAGTCAGTTGAAATCCACTGTAAGGAGAATAATCCTGGAATGTTTTCATCAAAAACCTTAATTTCTTTTTGACTGAAGAAAGAAAGACATGAACATCTTGGATGACATGGGGGTGAGTAAATTATCAGGAAATTTTAATTTGAAAGTGAACTAATCCTTTAAATGAACATGGCAACTTTTGCATGCATTTTATGTTGGCACTCTACCTGCTGAGTCTGAGAGAGGGAGGGCGCAAGGGTTGGCACAGATGCACTGGTTCCAGCATCTGCCAGCTGCCCATGACGTCCGTTACCCCACAAGTACACCTCACTTTTACCACCCTGCTGCCAGTCCTGTAAAAACACAAACACAATTTTATTACATTAAAATATGTTTAATCTGCCCCTATTATGCCATTTTAAAGTTTACTAATTTTGTTTTGGACTCCTACAATAGGTTTACATGCATACAAGGTCAAAAAACAGTTTAATTTTCTCATAATATACATTGAAGCATCTCACATACAAACCCGATTCCAAAAAAATTGGGACACTGTACAAATTGTGAATAAAAACAGAATGCAATGATGTGGAAGTTTCAAATTTCAATATTTTATTCAGAATACAACATAGATGACATATCAAATGTTTAAACTGAGAAAATATATTTTAAGGGAAAAATGTAGGAATAGGAATAGGAATGTTGTCCCATTCTTGTCTAATACAGGCTTCTAGCTGCTCAACTGTCTTAGGTCTTCTTTGTCGCATCTTCCTCTTTATGATGCACCAAATGTTTTCTATGGGTGAAAGATCTGGGCTGCAGGCTGGCCATTTCAGTACCTGGATCCTTCTTCTCCGCAGCCATGATGTTGTAATTGATGCAGTATGTGGTCTGGCATTATTATGTTGGAAAATGCAAGGTCTTCCCTGAAAGAGACGACGTCTGGATGGGAGCATAGGTTGTTCTAGAACTTGGATATACCTTTCAGCATTGATGGTGCCTTTCCAGATGTGTAAGCTGCCCATGCCACATGCACTCATGCAACCCCATACCATCAGAGATGCAGGCTTCTGAATTGAGCGCTGATAACAACTTGGGTTGTCCTTGTCCTCTTTAGTCCGGATGACATGGCGTCCCAGTTTTCCAAAAAGAACATCAAATTTTGATTCGTCTGACCACATAACAGTTTTCCACTTTGCCACAGTCCATTTTAAATGAGCCTTGGCCCAGAGAAAACGGCTGTGCTTCTGGATCATTTTTAGATATGGCTTCTTTTTTGACCTATAGAGTTTTAGCCGGCAACGGCGAATGGCACGGTGGATTGTGTTCACCGACAATGTTTTCTGGAAGTATTCCTGAGCCCATGTTGTGATTTCCATTACAGCAGCATTCCTGTATGTGATGCAGTGCCGTCTAAGGGCCGAAGATCACGGGCATCCAGTATGGTTTTCCGGCCTTGACCCTTATGCACAGAGATTGTTCCAGATTCTCTGAATCTTTGGATGATATTATGCACTGTAGATGATGATAACTTCAAACTCTTTTCAATTTTTCTCTGAGAAACTCCTTTCTGATATTGCTCCACAATCAGCATTGGGGGAATTGGTGATCCTCTGCCCATCTTGACTTCTGAGAGACACTGCCACTCTGAGAGGCTCTTTTTATACCCAATCATGTTGCCAATTGACCTAATAAGTTGCAAATTGGTCCTCCAGCTGTTCCTTATATTTACATTTAACTTTTCTGGCCTCTTATTGCTACCTGTCCCAACTTTTTTGGAATGTGTAGCTCTCATGAAATCAAAATGAGCCAATATTTGGCATGACATTTCAAAATATCTCACTTTCAACATTTGATATGTTATCTATATTCTATTGTGAATAAAATATAAGTTTATGAGATTTGTAAATTATTGCATTCCTTTTTTATTCACAATTTGTACAGTGTCCCAACTTTTTTGGAATTGGGTTTGTATCTCACAGCCTCTGAATCAGTTTGGTCTCTCTAAACCCATACTTTCCAAGAGCCTGCTCTGCTCTGATTGGTCAGACAGACCAGTCTGTTATGATTGGTCTACCGCTAACAGTGCATGTCAGAAACGAAACGTCCATTACCATATCTGAATTTCAGTTGTGGAGGCTTCCTCAGACCTTGATACACAGTGATACGAACAGTAATGGTGACGTCGGATTTACCGCAGAAAAATGTATCTTCTCTGCATTTTGAGGTCTCAGAAACAACTAACAGTGTTTGAGGGCGGCTCCAAGTTGACGCTGTTCATGGGCAGCTAATGAAGACCTTAGGCTGGCATTATGCAAATTTGTTCAAAACCTACATAGATGACTCCTACTGAAACTACTGATGACTCGTTTCAGGCATTTCAGAAATTGTTTTTTCTTTTGGGAGAAAATAACTCCATTTGTCTTGCACTTTGATCTTTGAAACTTTGCAGACCTTTTACCTTCACAAACAGCTATATTACACACTAAATAAAAGGTAATATCAGAAAAAGCATAATAGGGGCACTTTAAAATCATAACAATATTTCTTTTATACACAACAAATTACAAAAGCATCATTCTCTCAATGCAATCTCAATGTACTGATGCGAAATAAGACCATGTCCATTAAATAGCCAATTCAGCAAGCTGTAAAGATAAAAAATGAGATACGCTTTAAATGAGGACGAAAGGAGTTTTATGTAGAGACAGCCAGGTTGTGTGTGCAGCTAGCTGGTAGCGTTTGTGTGAGGTAATTTATAAAAGATGAATGAACAAAAACACGTGAAAAGCGATAAAAAACTGCCTGAAAGAACAATGCTGAACACAAAGACTATACTGACAGAGACGAATGAGGAAGATCAAGGAAGATCCGGATGTCTTAACGCACACTTTAACATATCTGCTAAAGCTCACACACGTTCAGGAACACACAGACTTACTTCAGGTCTGCTGGTCGCCCAGGACATGAGTTGTTCATCCATCATGAAGCTCCATTTACTGTTGTCCTATAAAGAGAACAAAAGACACTGCATGTATTCTCATATCAAAATAACCTTTAAGAGGAAATATGCACTGTACAAAAGTACAAGTTGTCTGTTTTTTGTCTAATCCTGAATTATGTACGCCTATAATAAAGATTTATATCCAGACTATATATATATATATATATATATATATATATATATATATATATATATATATATATATATATATATATATATATATATAATAATATAACAGTCTGGATATAAATCTTTATTATAGGCGTACGTAATTCAAGATTAGACAAAAACACGGTTTGGAAGATGGATTCATGATGTACTTGGTCATCATATAAATTCTGAACAAAAAAAAAAAGTTACATAGTGTACCTTTAATATTCCAAGGGTCAGTGTAATGGTCAAAAATGGTCATTAATAAGTCATTTATGACAGTTTTTGGTGCAAAGCAGTATAGAATATTGTTCCTTTAAATATCTGATTTACCTAAATTACAGATTTGACAAGGATTACCTTCATTTTGCTTCTTACCAGAGGTTTGGTGTACTCCGTGGCTCCAGAATGATGGAACTCAGGTGCGATGAAGGCTTCTGGGAAGGGCGTGCCACGAGCAAACGCCTCTGCGCTCTTCACTGTGGTTGAATATGTGGAAAGCCAGTTCCACTCTGAGGGGCAGAAGGATCCAGGGGCCCCGTCCTGATCCGGCCCTGTCCCGCTGTGGTGAGGAGGTCTGGGTTGACGGCACAGTAACTGATCCAAAAAGAGACCCACGGCCAGTGTGGCCAGACTTTGAAGAAATGCGCTGTGGGTCAACTGATCACCCGCCATCACATGACTCTGAGGAGCAAGACACACATGAAGGGATATGATGTAACATAATATCTATAATGCACTGAGAATATCTATAATGCATTACATACACTACCTGTTAAAAGTTTGGAATTATTATGTTTTTGAAAGAAGTCTCTTATGCTCACCCAGGCTGCATTTATTTGATCAAAAATAGAATAGAACTGTGAAATATTGTTATAATTTAAAATATATATTTATTCCTGTGATGGCAAAGCTGAATTTTCAGCATCATTACATAGTTTGATCCTTCATGATCCTTCAGAAATCATTCTAATATGCTGATTTTGTGCTCAATTTTTATTGGTGCTCAATTATTATTGTTTAAAAGAACAGCATTTATTTGAAATAGAAATCTTTTGTAACATCATAATTGTCTTTAGTGTAATATTTGATCAATTTAATGTGTTCTTGTTGAATAAAAGTATTAATTTCTTTAAAAAAAAATAGGCCTACTTTTATTTTTGTATATATATTTTTTATTTTGAATAAAAGTTATTTTAAATTGTAATAACATTTCATAATATTACTGTTTTTACTGTACTTTTTGATCAAATAAACAGTTTTTTTGAACATAAGAGACATACTAACATTTTGACTGAAAGCTAAAAGCTTCATGGAAAGTTTCTTTGATGGTTGTTACAGAGCTGTTTTTGAATATCCAATCTATCTGTGATGTCTTCATTCAACATAACTTTACTGACATCAAGAGGAATATTTTATGTACTTGGGCTGTTTAAAAATCTCCAATGAAGCAAAAATAGGTGGTACTGAGGTGATGTTGACCCAGAGAGCTGCGGTTGATTTATCAAAGCAGAAGCTGCAGTGTGAACTGAGCAACTCTGGTCTCTCCTCACAGGACTGCAGTTTAACCAAGGACAATAATGAGCTGTTAATAGAGGCTGTTAAGTGAAACTCTGCGGCAGAACTGGGCAAAGAGTCAATGTGCCAGCAGAACAAACAGCCTCAGCAGAAACTCAGATTCAGACTGGGTCAGAATTAAGGCAAATATGTTTGTGTCAGTTATTCTAATGTATTGAATACAGTTATGCATTTTCATAGTGTTCTAGAAAACTTTAAGAATTTAGAGTTGCTGTGTCATCTCATTTCATCACAAAGTACACATGATTACAGATTTCCCTGTTTTACGAGCATATTTTATGACCTAAATCTACCCATAAAGGCCCTGCAAATTAATTTAATGGACAAAAACAAATGTAACACAGTGTCAGCCCACAAGAAGAGCTACCATACTTAAGCATACATAAAATGCTTAAAGGTGCCCTAGATTTAAAAACTGAATTTATCTTGGCATAGTTAAATAACAAGAGTTCAGTACATGGAAATGACATACAGTGAGTCTCAAACTCCATTGTTTCCTCCTTCTTATATAAATCTCATTTGTTTAAAAGACCTCCGAAGAACAGGCGAATCTCAACATAACACCGACTGTTACGTAACAGTCGGGATCATTAATATGTACGCCCCCAATATTTGCATATGCCAGCCCATGTTCAAGGCATTACACAAGGGCAGGACGTCTGGATGTGCACAGCTGAATCATCAGACTAGGTAAGCAAGAACAACAGCGAAAAATGGCAGATGGAGCAATAATAACTGACATGATCCATGATATTTTTAGTGATATTTGTAAACTGTCTTTCTAAATGTTTCGTTAGCATGTTGCTAATGTACTGTTAAATGTGGTTAAAGTTACCATCGTTTCTTACTGTATTCACGGAGACAAGAGCCGTAGCTATTTTCATTATTAAACACTTGTAGTCTGTATAATGCATAAACACAACTTCATTCTTTATAAATCTCTCCAACAGTGTAGCATTAGCCGTTAGCCACGGAGCACAGCCTCAAATTCATTCAGAATCAAAGGTAAACAATATAACAGTATACAATACTCACATAATCCGGCGCATACATGCAGTATGCATGACGAACACTTTGTAAAGATCCATTTTGAGGGTTATATTAGCTGTGTAAACTTTGTTTATGCACTGTTTAAGGCATGCGCGAGCTCCGTGGACGGAGAGCACGAGATTTAAAGGGACCGCAACCCTGAATCGGACCATTTCTAATTATGCCCCAAAATAGGCAGTTAAAAAAATGAATTAAAAAAAATCTATGGGGTATTTTGAGCTGAAACTTCACAGACACATTCAGGGGGACACCTTAGACTTATATTACATCTTGTAAAAAAACGTCCGATGGCACCTTTAAATCTACATTCAGAATATCAGAAAACTACAAAACAATTTTCACAACGCAAGTTCTGGAACCTGACTCGTTTGCATATAAAACCTATGCATCTTGTCTAGTATCATCATAACTACTGACATTTTCTTTTATTTCCATTTCCCATTTTTTTTAAGTGTTTTTCTTTTTCATTTTCAGGCATTTTTTTTCATTTTGTATGTGACTATATTTTGTAAATATCTTGTAAGTAATTTTATTTTATTTTATTTTATTTATCGAGAATATTGGACATTTATTGGCTGATATGCATTTTAATTTGTATTTTGCATAAATTAAGTTAAAAATTAAAATTAAAAATTAAATAGTAAATTGCCAATATTAAATTTTCTCCACAAAGTACCATAGATTTATACATAATATCAGCAATTTATCAGTTATTGGCCATAACATGAAGAGAGCAAAATATACCTCATTAAATGGACAATACATGTAGTGAATTTTGAATTTTCAGTTTTGATGAGAAAGCATATGTACCTTCTCATAGCTGTACTGCTCCTGAAGCAGTGTGGGAAGGCGCTCAAGAAAGACAGCCATGCAGGGAGCACGATTCAATCCCAGAATGCCCTGACTGCGTAGAACTGAACGGCAGGAGGCCAGAATGTGATTCTGAGAAATCCAGTCTGGGGTACAGCGAACGAGCAAAACATCCTGAGATGGGAGAAACAGATGGGTACAAGAATTAAACATTACCTAAACATTTTTTATTTTAAATTAAATGTTAATTTAATTTCTGAATTAAATATTCAGAAAATATTTGGTACCTTTGATCTTCCAGAACAAGCAGTCACCCCTACGTGTGGTATCCAGGTGGTACAAACCACAGAGCCCATTCCTGTAACCACAGTCTGCAGGACTGAACCATCCTAGAACAGAGGGGAGGAGTTTACATTTAAAAACAGGAGTATTGTAAAGCTAATAAAAGACACACCAATAAGAAGCATTTGACTCACCCTGAGAGACCAGATGTTGAGCACCCCTCCGATTCCTCCAGACACCAGGGCAAGTCCACTGGGGCAAAATGACAGCGTCTTTACCGCGGTAATGTGTCCGCTCAGTCGGAACACACACTTAGCATTACCCCGCTGAAACACACACACAGCTTCCTTAAACTGTGCTAACAAACTCCAAAAAACTCAGTTAGCAACACATTTAATCTAACAGAGTGAAAGTGAATCAAAAAGTGAGGTTAAACAGGTAATAAATAAGAAAGCTTAATTTATTCCAGGTAAATTATCTCCCTCCTAAAAAAAGATAAATATATAATTCTGACCTTGATGGCACTGCTCTTGTCTTGGGTGGTAGACGGGGTGAGGAAATTGGGCACTGAAACATTAGTGCCCCCTTGAGGAAGCGTCCACACATACAGGAGGCCATTTTGACATCCACTGAGGAAATGAAGAAAGGAAAATCTGAACACTTGGATGATGGATTATACACCTGTGCATCCTTTTGTATCAACATGACAGCTAAATGTCTATATATCCTAAAAATACTTCATGAAGTACTGATTTAAAGCTCTCAAAAAGCTCCTCTGAGATATCTGTAACCCATTCTTCAAGTAAATGGTGTGAAGAAATAATAAAAGTGCCATATTAAACACTTTTGTAGCACTTTTTAAGTCCACTTGTAATGTTAGTCTAGGTTTCATCCACCAAAGCTATTTAATTTTACACATTTTCCTCTATTTTCCACCCTCTCTAAGACCTTTAGGTTGTGCTTTTGGACCTTAAACCTATTTTCAAAATGCGTGTTAAAGATCTTATTATAAACAATTAATCCATGCATATATCATTTTTTATTGTAAACTGTAATGTTTAATCAATTCCAACAGCAAGTTGCTAAATATTGAAATGGATGGGAATATGTTATTGTGCACTACTTCTGAACATATATGTTTGCTTTAAAGGATTAGTTCACTTTAAAATGAAAATTAGCCCAAGCTTTACTCATCCTCAAGCCATCCTAGGTGTATATGACTTTCTTCTTTCAACCAACGAGTATGAAGCTCAAGAAAGTGCATTTGCCTTCTGTATTCAACTTACAAAGAAAGTGTAAAACTCTCGCAGTTCAAAACGCTTACACTACGCCCTACGTTGAATATGGAAGGCGGTCTGGCGGAAGCTAGATATTTTACTTTATAACTTGTTAAATATGGACATTTTTCTTACACAAACGCTTCGCTTCAGAAGGCCTTTATTAACCCAACAGAGCCATGTGGAGTCCGTTTATGATGAATGGAAGCACTTTCTTGAGCTTCATACTTGTTGGTTCCATTCACTGCCATTATGGATGCATCAGGATATTTATTAATATAACTCTGATTGTGTTCATCAGAAAGGATGGCTTGAGGGTGAGTAAAGCTTGAGGTCATTTTCATTTTAAAGTGAACTAATCCTTTAATGATTATTAAACACATGCCACACTCACACTGCCATCATAAGACGAGGCTCCGCCCCTCTCCCAGGCAGAGGGCACCACTCGGCCGTGTTGACAATGCCCGTGTGGAACAGAGAGTGGAGGGTGACCCACGCGCCGCTGGCACGACCCCAGATCTTCACCACCTCGGAGCGGCCAACAGACAGCAGCAGATGTCCTGTAGGGTCCCACCTGAGTGCACTCACACTCTCCTGAAAAAAAAGAGAAAAAAAGTGTGTCACTCTCAAAAAATATGGGTTTATTTGTGTAAAAGTATATGTTGGGTTTCACACAGTGTATCCCAAATCTGTCTGTGTAGAGTTGTTTTTATTAAATCAGTTCATTTGAATGGTTTATTAAAAAAAGTTTTCCTGAAGTCCTTATGTAGCATTTTATTTAATAAATAACATTTATTTTTGTGATGAAATAAACTATGGTTCAAAAGATTCTTTAATGTTTTTGAAAGCTCTCTTATGTGCACCAAGGCTGCATTTATATGACCAAAATATAGTAAAAACAGTAAAATTGTGAAATATCATTACAATTTAAAATAGCTGTTTTCTAAATTAATATATTTTAAAATTTAATTTATTTCTGTGATGCAAAGCTGAATTTTCAGCATCATTACTCCAGTCTTCAGTGTCACATGATCCTTCAGAAATCATTCTAATATGCTGATTTGGTGCTAAAAAAACATTTTCTATTATTATTGATGTGTAAAACCGTTATGTTGCTTAATATATATATATATATATATATATATATATATATATATATATATATATATATATATATATATATATATATATATATTTTTTTTTTTTTTTTTTTTTTTTTTTATAACAGTAGGCTAACAGAGTAGTACGTCCAAAAACATAATATTTGAAAAACGGTGAAAAGTACCTGAATGAGATTCTGGAGTGCAAATTCAGTGGATACTTTACCATCCCATGAGGCCGAGGGAGAGGATTTATGAATGGAAGTGAAGCAACACAACTGATTCTGTAGGTCATGTGACAGTGACAAAATAGTATGTCCAAATTTCATTCATACTACCCATATGCATACTATAAAGAACACACTTTTTTATGAATGAAGGGCTGTGCCAACAAATGAAGAGCATGACAAACACCCCACCATTTTTAAAAATTCATCCTCAAAGCAAAGATATTAGAAAAGAGATGGACTTTGTCCTGCTCGTCGGATATACAATATAATTAAATGGCTTACTTTCAAAATAGTGTGTAATTTCTTTTGGTTTCCATGTTTAAAGACTGCAGATAAGTTTACATTTTAATGCACTTTTAAAGTTTGAATCACATTTAAAGCATAATTTCTGCACTGTGCATTTCTGCATAACCTACATAACTGTCGGTGGTAAAAAAATTGCCACCATCACAGCCCTATTCAAATGTAGTACCTAATCAGACAGTATGTGATTTCGTTCGCAGCGTGTGTGTTTTGATGACTTCTTACTCACAGGAAATGCTGTTAGCAGAATGGGTGGGTCAGGTTTCATAGCTCTCTGCTGTTGCAAGGAGAATTTTGCCATCAGGATATCCCACAGCAAAGGGTTTATCAACACTGTACCAGGCCAAACACTGAGGTGCTGAACAGAAGAAGGAAAAAGACAGTTCATTCACAACAAAAGGAATCAAATTAAAATACAGAGATCTTCAGCACTTTTTAATGCCACCAACCTTCCTTCCTGTGGCAGTGAGTGAGCTCTGTTTTCTCCACCCTCAAGTGCTCTGTGACCTCCAGCCAGCAGAGGGACCCGTCCAGCCGGCCCACCAGCAGACTCTCAGGAGGGTTGACCTGACTACAGGCTTCCTGACTGAGGAACGGAGTGGAGGTCTGTACCCACGAAAGCGCCGTGACCCAGGACGACTGAGCCTCTATGTGTGCCTGAGTACCTACAGGAAACCAAATAAAGGTGTTCGTACTACAACCAATTTGTCCAGGACATATTCAGATGAAAATGATATTATTAGTCAAGACAAGCATCACTGATAAAGATAATAAAATGAGTGAAAAACATCCCATAGAAGACCCTAGCAACTGCATAGCAACTACCCCCATCATTCTAGTATCTTAATGGCAACTTTTTCCAAAGACAAATGCCACATTTTTGGCAAAAATGTCAATATAAATAAATAAATGAATGTCAATATAAATAAATGTCAATATAAATAAATAAATGGTTAATATTTTAATTTTAATAATATTTGTTTAAATAAATCTTTAATAAATATTTTCCTCCACCCACATTCAGTTACATCCAGTGTGGTTATTGTAACACAAAAGTAAACCTAAAAAAAAAGTATTAAAAATCGTTTTCAGTAATTGAAATACAGTTCAAAAAAAAAAAAAAAAAAAAGTATAAATGTATACTAATATTTGGTTAGTTTATCTTTTTATATTTCTAGTTTCATTTTAATTTCAGTTAATGTTTAAGTAATTAAAAATATAAATAAATACGATAATGGTATTTAAATAATACTATAATACCACTGGTTACATCAGCAAAAAGGTTGTTTCAGAGTCAAAGAAAGTTATTTTGATGCTAGATTATGGGTAACTTTTTTTTTTCCCTTTAGAATAATATGCACTGATGTATTGTGCACAATAAGACCAGGAATAGAGATAATTTCGTATTCATGGAGTCTTCATACTATTACAATCAACTATAAAGTACATTATACCTGTTGGATTACACATAAGACTTGGCAGCAGTAGCGCTGTAACTGTGTGTGTGGATATGTGACAGTGGGATGCTGGTCTGACCGTTGACAGTCCAGATGTTGATGAGTTTGTTCTGGAAGGCGGCCAGTAGAGTTCCCCCTGCGCTCCACAATACGGCGGACAGCAGATGAGATCCCATCGACCCATCTGAGCTCTGAGCGTCCTCACTGCAGGGAAGACACACACAAACACAGAGCTGTCAGAGCCCAAAGCATCCATTTCTATCTCATTCTACAGAAAATAATTTCCCATCAGACCTGTGAAACATTTGGATTTCTCCCTGTCCTAATCAAAGAGACGAAAAGCAAGGAGCCTGTCTCACCTGACGCTGCAGGTGTGTGTGTGCTGCAGCTCTGTTGTGTTTGGCGTTATGGCCCACAGACGAACGGTTCCGTCCTGTGAGCCGGTGGCCAACAGACCTTGTTCTGCATTCCAGCTGCAGCTGCTCACCTACAAACACAACAGCCAATTAGAAACAAGTCAAGACCTTCTGTGATGCCCTGGACAAAGTTCACAGTAAGAATAGCTCTTTTTATATTAGCATTTATATAACTAATATTATTAAAATACTAGTATTTTGATAATTTTAATACATCCTTGCTGAATAAAAGCAGTATTTCTTTAAGAAAAAACCTTATTTGACCCCAAATATATAGTTAAATACATACAGGAGATCTAGCATGTTTCTTTAAGCGTTGTATCTACGTCCTCTTTACCCTGTTCTGATGTCCTTCCAGCTTCCTTATGGGGCACTTGCGCAGATCTCCGGCCATGTCACTGTATGTCTGGGGTCTGCCGGTGTTGTCTTTCTCAGAAACTGCCAGGGCCTGGACCAGCTGTTGTGCCGCCCACTGACGATGTCTGCTGGTCAGCCTGGCCGACAGGGCACAGGCAGCGAGCGCATTAGCCAGCTCCAGCGGTCCGACACGCACTCCCGCCTGAGAGAGAGGCAGACCTGAGGGTGGAGGGCTTCCTCCTTCTGTCCAATGACATGTGGCATTAATTAGGATAAATTAATAGCAAATTTTTTATTGGTAATTAAGATTGATATATGAGTAGATAAACGAGTCGTTAGAAACAAAACCAGCAGGGTTCCCAAAACTTTGGACCACTGTTCATGAGTTTTTCATTCATTCGTGATTACTGGAAATTAATTTCTTTGTTTATTTATTTATTTTTGTAGAGACTGCATTCTCAAGGAACACTTTCTAACCAATGACATATTTTAGAAATAAAATATTTAAATTTACTATAGAACTTTCCTTATTATGACTTTTCCAGTCCTGGAATTCATAATGTTAAATATCCCTGATACTTCAATAAACAGTTTAAGAAAAAAAATAAATAAATCCTGATACTTACAGGATTTCAATGACAGTGGGACTTATGAAAGTTAATAAGACAACAAACAAACAAACAAAAACCTGAATAATTAATTAAATAATAGAAAAATTTAAAATTTAAATAAATTATTTTTTTTTTAAATATCCTGATACTTCATTCTGATACTGAAAATTGTATGAATGTTTAATTAAATTACTAAAAATTTTAACTTAAAATGTAATAATAAAAATTTAATTCACTTCAATAAACAGTTTATGAAAAAAAAAAAAAAAAATCCTGATACATACAGGATTTCCATTAAAGTGTTACTTATGAAAGTGGGACTTATGAAAAGTGTGTGAATGTTTTATTAGATTACTGATATTTTAACTTAAAATGTAATAATAAAATATAAAATTAAAATATCTTCATACTTGCAGTATTTCCATGACAAAATAATAATTAAATAATCAAAATATAAAAAAATAATTAAATTAAATCACTTAATAAAAAAAAAAAATCATTTATTTATTAAATTTAATTCATTTATTATATTATTGAAATATTAACTTAAAATGTCAATTGGTCGATTAATCATTTTATGTTCAAGTGGTTTGACTGACAATAAAGTTTGGGAATCCCTGGTCTAAACTAAACAAAATGCTTATGAAACATAAAATACAAAAAAAAAAAAAGAAGATAAAATTATAAAATATAATATAAAAAAATAACTGAAATCATAAAACATAGGGCTGAGACAATAAATCGATTCTCGATTTGCGATACAATGATTCTAGATGGATTCTGATATTTTCCGAATGTATCGTGATTCTCTCTGGAATCGATTCTGAGCTTAGTTTTTAACAGAAGAATGGCATTCATTGTATCGAGAATCGATTTATTGTCCCCAGCCCTAATAAAATATATGTACACGTTTGAGTCTAGAATTTTTTTTTACCCTTTGATTCAGCGGATTCGCTTCTTTCCACTTTGTAACGGTATCGGACACCTTTCTCTGTCAGGAGGGACACCAGACTCTGTGTGACCAGGAAAGTGGGTGGGGTCAGTTCTCTCGGCTCCTGCAGCGCCCCCTTCAGGGCGGAGCTTTGCCTCATTCTCTGCTGCGGATCAGTGATAGCACTGATGTTCATCCCTGTAGCTGCTGCCATGAGATCCTGAGAGGAAGGACATGCAGGTGAGACAGCATGATTAGGAAGAAGACAGGATGATTAAATGAGCTTAACGGAGAGAATGATGAAGAGCGTAGCAAGGATAATGAGGTGAGAAACATTAGCAGAGGAGTTGAGAGGAAGGAGAGAGAGTGTGTGTACCTGAGTGCAGATGTCTACTAACTCTCTGTAGGCAGCAGGACTGTGGGACACTAAACTGCCGATCGCTGAGCTGAGGAAGGACAGAAAGGCGGAGCCTGTGTGATCGCTCACAGAGCCACGCCCCATCCCCTGCTGGTCCACACCTGTGTGGACACGCCCCCCTGCTGCCAGACACATCAGTCGCACCAGGATACGGATGTCAGCCAGACCCAGAGCTTCCAGACCACTGGACTGATTACACACTGAACTACTGAAACACACAGGGACAGAGGGAGCTTTGAGAGACATCGTAATGTACAATAACATTGTGTATATACATATGTATATAAAAACAGACTATGCTGTGATGTAATGGAAGTAGCAACAGATCATGTGTTTCGTATTATGTACATCCAAAAAACAGATTACTGAAAAAGAAAAAATGAAGGGCGGGGGCTTGGTTCTATCCATATGATGTTGATTATTTTCTGTAATGGTCTGTGAGTTGTTTTGTTGTTGTTGTTTTTAGTTTTTGATCAATAAAAGAATAATTTTAATAGAACACCAGAAATCAACAGATTATCATAGTAATTTGTATTTGTGTGAAAAATATTTACAATTGTGGGCTAATAAAGCAATAAGCCCCAAGAAGCCGTGGTTTACAGTGAATTCATAACTGCTAAGGGGCGTTGTTAGGCACGACATGGAGCGGAGTGCCTAAAACCCCCCTAGCTTTTATAAATTCACTGAAAACCACGGCTTCATGGGGCTTATTGCTTTTATAAAATGGTTACCACACAATACAAACATTAATGCCAAAAAATAGGCTATGTATCAATGCAACTTTCATGAGGTAAAATCACTAAAAGCCTTCATTCCACTGGAAAAACTAGTCCCAGACTGTGAACAGCAAAAGAAGTTACATTATTATGCCATTAAATGCCAGCAAAGACTGTCTTTATGAGAGTGTCAGTCAGTAGCGAAGACTTTTACATTGAAAGGACCGAAACTTGTGAACACAATTCAGTGTGTTTTGTCGTTTCAATTAACAATATCAGACATAACATATGTTTACGTTGCTAAGAGTGGTTGCTAAAGGTGTTGTGTAGTGATCAAAGTCCCTTTAAGACAAGTCATTTCACTCGGCGGCCATCTTTGAAATGCCTCTCGGGCATCCAAGTGCAGCTCCTATCTCTTTGAATGGGGAAACATCAAATTCTCCAAAGCTGTTTACCAAGCTTTCGATTAAACTTCATATTTGAAATCACCAATGAAATCTGACAACAACTGTCTCATAAATTTTGTTTCTAAACGCTCGAATCATGACAAAAAACAATATTTTTCAGGCTGGTTCAAGCTAATGCGCATGCACAGTCTGACTGAACCGGAGCTTCTAACGGCCACCGCAATGACGCGATGACTTTTCTTATTTAGAAGGTGGGACTTATTCCGCCATATTGCGCGATGCACTTTCTCCTATTCAAAACAGTACGAGTGACGCATCTTGTGTTATTCTATAGTCTTTGGTAGTGATACACAGAACCGTTGGGTGAAGCAGTCATATCCGTGTTTTATCGTGAATAAATCAGAATTAAGGAACTAACCGTTTTATAAAAACCATTAAAAATTCTGTGAAATGGATTTAGATATAATAAAACATTTTAAATAATGCTGAAAGTACTATATTGGTAGTTGAAAATATAATAAAATATAATAAAACTATTTGATTTTGAATTTTCTGTATTATCTTTATGGTTAGTTTTTTTTTTAGGAAGGAAAGTCTGAGGGGAAAAAACAATCGGAAAAAGAATCATCACAGTATTTCGGATTCATTGTGAAGTTAATTACAGAGAACAATGTGATATTTTCGATATTCCCTGAATTGCTGGTGAGTTATTTAGGGGGCTTCTAAACCATTAAAACATCTTGGAAAAATCAGTCAGAATTTGACAGATCGTCACAGTAAGGAAATTCTGGATTCGTGTGAAGGAGCTTATGATTGTGAGAATGCATTGTGCAGAATGGATTTAAATAAAGCAAACTGTGTTAAACAGAACTGAGAGTACTATACTTGTATTAGTATTTGAAATAATTAACAAATTGTTCAAATAAAATTAGAGGTCCAAGGGAAGGGTAAATCTTTTGTGAATGATGGTTGTGATGTTGACGGGTGAATGATGGAATTCTGCATTTACGGCTCAGATTCCGGCCAGGTCAGTCGGACACTGATGGATCAATCACAGTATGACATGTCAGATTCGCTGTGAAGGAGTTCACAGAGCAGATGATATTCTGCAGGGAAGTCAGGTGGAGATGTGCAAGTGGTTGTTACCTGGAGGAGGTCTGTGAGAGAGCTCTCATCACCATACTGTAGGCCAGCAGGATCTGAGCTGTGGAAGTGACTCTCCTCAGAGCCAACAGTCTCTCCTGGGGCTCCCGAAGGGAAGCTGCCTGCTCTCCTAGACTCAGAGGAACTGAGGAGCTCTTCAGCTCGGTGCTAACAATACCTACACACAATAAATAAACAACAATGTGCTGCATTTCACTGTGATTTTGGGAATGTCTTGGACAATGTTAAACATAGCTGTTGAATATGAAAATATTACCTTTGTAAAGCAGGTTGTTGTCGCCACTGACCAAGCCACTGACCAGAGCTCCTAGAGGGTCGTGTTCCATGAAGGGGATGGGGTCGGGCACGGGCTTCTTCTCACTCAAACCCAAAGGTCTCAGAAGAATCCCAAAGTCCTCCAAACCTGTAAGCCGGTCCGAGTCTGAGTCTTCCTGGTTACCTGGATCCCACTCATCTAACACACACACACACAAACATTCAAATCATTACACATTAATTCAAGGCAAGACACCCCTGGTATACAGTAGTTTAACCCCTTAACGCTTGGCACTGTTTTTATTTATTGCCTTTTTTTTATATCAAATATTTTTTGTAATCATCATAAATTAGGTATCATTCGAAAGCTTAAAAACTGGGTTCATTTTTAACAGAAAAATAACCGCACAAATACCTTCTGATGTACCATCCAACTGACCAATCAGATCAGACGCCAAACCTCTTCCCCTGAAAAAAAAAAAACATCTGGGTTGCTATACAGAAAAAGGAAATGCCTACAACATACTCATAATTTCCTCATCTTCACCTATCCTGTTTGGAGTTCATAACGCCCAGGTTGGAGGCAAGATACTTTTCCCTGCATGCACTGCACAGGAGGTAGTATGGGCTCCCTGATCCGCATTCGCCTCCAAACCAGCCGTCCACGTAGGCCCCGTTGCTGCGGTAACCACGGCGACCGGCACTCTGACCGCAACCCGGGTGGTGACGCTTCATGTGGTTGTTGAACTGCAGGGTGAGAGTGTTACACAGCTCACACTCCACCATCTCATGGGGTTCTGGGTGCTCTTCTCTTCCCTGAGACAAAACAGAAATGAAAAATACATTCATATATGGACAAATAATATTCACACAACAGAACAATAGACAGATAGAATACAACAAACAACAGGAATAATACATGAAAGAACAGAATGATAAAGTGATAAATGATAGAATGAAAAACAATAAATTATATTTTATTGAAATATAAAATGGTTTTATGAATGGAAAAAATGGTAAATGGAGAATGATGCACAATGAATAAATAGAACGATCGACCGATAGATAGAACGATAGAATGATAGATAGAACGATAGATAGAACGATAGATAGATAGAACGATAGATAGATAGATAGATAGATAGATAGATAGATAGATAGAAGATAGATAGACAGAACGATAGATAGAACGATAGATAGATAGATAGATAGATAGATAGATAGATAGATAGATAGATAGACAGAACGATAGATAGACAGAACGATAGATAGACAGAACGATAGATAGATAGAACGATAGATAGATAGAACGATAGATAGATAGATAGATAGATAGATAGATAGATAGATAGAACGATAGATAGATAGATAGAACGATAGATAGATAGAACGATAGACAGAACGATAGATAGACAGATAGATAGATAGATAGATAGATAGAACGATAGATAGATAGATAGATAGATAGAACGATAGATAGATAGAACGATAGACAGAACAATAGATAGATAGACAGAACGATAGATAGAACAATAGATAGATAGATAGAACGATAGACAGAACGATAGATAGAACGATAGATAGATAGAACGATAGATAGAACGATAGATAGAACGATAGATAGATAGAACGATAGATAGATAGAACGATAGAACAAAAGAACGATAGATAGATAGAACGATAGAACAAAAGAACGATAGATAGATAGATAGATAGATAGATAGATAGATAGATAGATAGATAGATAGATAGATAGAGTCTCCAGCACCTCTACCATCCACAGCGTGTCCCTCTCAGAGGTGATGAACTCTGGGGTGAGCAGCTCCTCATAGGGCTCTTCATGGTACGGATCATCCATGTAGCCCAGCTCTGAGTCCTCCTCAGCAGCAAATGGGTGCGTTTCAGCCCGCTCTGGCCACTCTGCCACTCCCACGTCCTGTCTGTACAGTGTTGGGATAGGACTGGGTGACGGGGAGTCTGAAACAGACAAGAGAAGGGAGCAAACTTCAGGGCAGAATCACTGAAATGTGTCCTTCTCAACGTATGGTACTCTCTGAGTAATCAGTTCACATCCACATACAGTTACATATCCATGTACACTACCATTTAAAAGTTGGAGGTCAGTAAGATATTTAAAGGGATAGTTCACCCAAAAATGAAAATTTGATGTTTATCTGCTTACCTCCAGGGCATCCAAGATGTAGGTGACTTTGTTTCTTCAGTAGAACACAAATGATGATTTTTAACTCCAACCGTTGCCGTCTGTCAGTCGTATAATGCGAGTGGATGGGAACTTGAACAATAAGAGTTGAAAAAACATGCACAGACAAATCCAAATTAAACCCTGCGCCTCGTGACGACACATTGATGTCCTAAGACACGAAACGATCAGTTTGTGCGAGAAACAGTATTTATATAATTTTTACCTCTAAAACACCACTATGTCCAACTGCGTTCAGCACTCGCTTAGTGAGGTCTGATCGCGCTCTGACAACTGAAGTGATGTCTAGCACTCATTGAAGTATAAGCACGAGACATCACTGCCGTTGTCAGAGCACGATCAGACCTCACTAAGCGAGTGCTGAACGCAGTTGGACATAGTGGTGTTTTAGAGGTAAAAAATGATATAAATACTGTTCGGTTTATCGCACAAACCGATCGTTTTTCGACTCTTATTGTTCGAGTTCCCATTCACTCCCATTATTTGACTGACAGACGGCAGCGGTTGCAGTTAAAAATCATCATTTGTGTTCTACTGAAGAAACAAAGCCACCAGGATGCCCTGGGGGTAAGCAGATAAACATCAAATTTTCATTTTTGGGCGAACTATCCCTTTAATGTTTCTTAAAGAAGTCTCACCTGCTGCATGTATTTGATTAAAAATACAATAAAAACAGTCATACTGTGAAATAGTATTACAATTTAAAATAACATCTATTTTAACAATTTTAATAATGTAATTTATTCCTGTGAAAGCTGAATTTTCAGCATCATTATTCCATTCTTCAGTGTCACATGATTCTTCAGAAATCAATCTAATATGCTGATTTGATGCACGAGAAACATTTCTTATTATCAATATTAAAAACAAAAAATTTTGCAGAAACCATGACAAATGTTTTTTCAAGATCCTTTGAAGAAACTTCAAAAGAACAGAATTTATTTGAAATAGAAAACTTTTGTAACATTATGTCTTTACTCACACTTTTGGTCAATTTGATGCATCCTTGATGAATAAAAGCATTAATTTCTTAAAAAAAAAAAAAACTTCTTGAACAGTAGTGTACTGTACGTCAGTGTTGTCAAAAGTACAGACCGCGATATCAAGTCGGTACTGAACTTTTAAAAATTTGATGCGCTGTTGAGCAGATTCATAAACACCTCTGATTGGCCATTGTGTTCATGCGCTCAACAGATATGTCTGTGATTGGCTACAATGATCAATGCACAGGAGCGTTTGAATTTGACAGCGTTTTGAAAGCGCTCAATGAAGAGCGTCAAATATCGCTCAAAGCGTCACATTTTTTTAAATTTAAGTACCGACTTGGTATCGAAGTCAGTACTTTTGACAACACTACTGTACATTAGTGCACACTGTGTGAAGATCTGACCTGCTCTCCTGAAGGATGTTCTCTGACCTACTCCGGACCGCTGTCTCCGTGCAGGTGGAGGTCTGTTCCTGGTGAGGTGAACATCTAAGAAGTTCTCTCTCTCCACCAAGTCCAAACCTGCTAATAGACTGGAAAACACATCAAAATACACACAGTGAATAAATACAATATTCCATGCAGTGTGCTCCGTTCTATACCATTTTTTATTGTTTAGGAAATTCAGTAGGTCATTGTGATCTTGAAACAGAAAATAAGCATACTGTGCTACTATAGATACTGTATACTAGAAATGCTCACAGTAGTATGCTATTCCAAAAACAGACACTAGATATGTTTCCATCTAAAGTTGCAAATTTAACTTGGGTGCAAAATTGGAATATCGCAAAAAATCCCTCCCATGTGTTCAACACAACAAACTCATCACTTCCTGGAAAATTAGCACAAAATATCTGTCATAAAAATGAAAGTTGCTGCAATTGTGGAAGCCACTCTGGCTCTTTTTTCATACATTAGAAGTGACTTGTGCCTCAGAACACACAGACAAAACACAATAAACCGTCATGTTAATGTATGCTGCGCTCTGAGGCGGATGCTGTTTGGGAATGCAATTGTGTGAAACAGTTCTAGACTAGGAGGTAATTATACCAAATTGTTTTGATGACAGACTTTGGGCTCAGGCATTTCAGAATGACTAAACCAACATTTGAGATGCTGTACAATAAATAGGTCTGCTGGTTAGTCCTGTTGATCTTTTTGTTGGGCAAAGAGGGATTTATTCTGTAAATGAGTTTTGATCGCAAACATAGCTACTAAAACCAAGAGGCAGTCACAATATCTTGCTATCAGTTGCGGTCGATTAATATGCAAGAGATGTGATTTATTTGTGGCTGGTTGAGATGTGGTGTATGTGTGAATTCACCTCTCGTTGGGTTCTCTGCTCTCCTGTAGGGTCAGAGGAGCAGGAGATTCAGGGCACTGGACCGTCTCTGGCCCTTCAGATGAGGGTGTATCAGTGGTGCCCCCTGCAGATGAGCTCTCTCCCGTCTGCTGGTCCTCTGCGATGGGGTGTTCCAGCATCCAGCTCGCCAGCACCTCGATGGTGCGCGAGTCCACCTCTCCAGTGACCCCTAAGAGATATCACAAAGAGGTCAGGGAGAATACAACAAAAAATTTTTGGACACACTTGGCTGAATATATGTTTCTTGTAAACTTAAAAACCGTATGGTTTGAAGGTGTATAATTAATGATTGAATTTAGTCATTTTGCAAGCAAAAATAAAAAAATCTATAAAATGTTACTATACTGCTCAAGAAAATGTAAGTATGCAATAAAAATGATACAAAAAAATATAGTGCATACACACACACACACTATATATACACACACACATATATACACATATATATACACACACATATATACACATACACAGTACAGTCCAAAAGTTTGGAACCACTAAGATTTTTAATGTTTTTAAAAGAAGTTTCGTCTGCTCACCAAGGCTACATTTATTTAATTAAAAATACAGTAAAAAACAGTAATATTGTGAAATATTATTACAATTTAAAATAACTGTTTTCTATTTGAATATATTTCACAAAGTAATTTATTCCTGTGATGCAAAGCTGAATTTTCAGCATCATTACTCCAGTCTTCAGTGTCACATGATCCTTCAGAAATCATTCTAATATGCTGATCTGCTGCTCAAGAAACATTTAATGTGTACAATTGTACAAAATATTTGTGTACAATATTTTTTTTTTTCAGGATTATTTGATGAATAGAAAGTTCAAAAGAACAGTGTTTATCTAAAATCTAATCTTTTGTAACATTATAAATGTCTTTACTGCCACTTTTGATTGATTTAATGCATCCTTGCTGAATAAAAGTATTCATTTCTTTCATTTCTTTTCAAAAAAATAAAAATAAAAATTCTTACTGACCCCAAACTTTTGAACGGTAGTGTATAATGCTACAGAAGCTTTGTATTTCAGATAAATGCTGTTCTTTTGAACTTTCTATTCATCAAGGAATCCTGAAAAAAAAGTACACAACTGTTTTCAACATTGAAAATAATCATAAATGTTTCTTGAGCAGCAAATCAGCATATTAGAATGATTTCTGAAGGATCATGTGACACTGAAGACTGGAGTAACGATGCTGAAAATTCAGCTTTGCATCACAGGAATAAATTACTTTGTCAAATATATTTAAATAGTACACAGTTATTTTACATTGTAATAATATTTCACAATATTACTGTTTTTTACTGCATTTTTAATTAAATAAATGTAGCCTTGGTGAGCAGACGAAACTTCTTTTAAAAACATTAAAAATCTCAGTGGTTCCAAACTTTTGGACTGTACTGTATATATATATATATATATATATATATATATATATATATATATATATATATATATATATATATATATATATATATATATATATATATACACACACACACACACACACACACACACACACACTGTATTTACACACACTTATATATGCGTGTATACACACACTTTTGATTTTGATTTTGATTGCAATAAGTATGCAAAAAATATGCAAAACATTATGAAAACATTTTGAAATAATTTACTTGAATTGCGAACATAACATTTATAACACTAAATAAGACTTCATGCGGTGCTCCACTAATATTTCCCATGATTCAGCAGAGTGTTCCAGTGGGGAAGAACAGTGAGGGGTAAATTGAAGCAGGATCTCACAGGGGAAGTGTAATGAGTGAATTACCAGTAAATAATTATTTAGTGACAAAAACAATCAAATGCAGTACAAAACTCAACATAATTATCCAATATTTCTATTTGTGAATGACTGTATTGTAATCACAGGTTTCTAATCTTTGAAAAATCAATAGAACTGACTACTGTAACAGTATTAGAGGAGTTTAACAGTCATCTAATAACATGGTTGACTCCTTCTTAAACAGGATGAGTCTAGATGTTGCAAGCACTTGTTGGTACCTGCTGCCTCCATGGCCCTGTAGATGTGACTCATTGAGAAGCCCATTTCAAGCAAGCGAACTGGGACAAACATTTGGGGCTGTTCTGAAGGACAGAAATAAAAATTATTAAGTGATGAATGAGAATGTGTCTGGGCTGGGCTGACTGATCCAGTCAGGAAAATATTATTTAATTATTTATTTATAAAATATCTGCATTTAAAAATAAAGCACAGATCAGTGTGCTAGAGAAGGCTGGGGACTTGGACTACAAATTCTATCATTATTCAATTATTCATTTATTTTTACTATGTTTTGTATTTATATTTTGTATTTTATATTTAATTTCATTTTTTATTTTATATTATAGTTTATACTTTATATTACATTTTATATTTCATTTATTTTACTTTACTTTATTACATTTAATAAAAGTTAAGATTTGAAACCACATTGAATCAGAAACCCGTTTCATTTAAATGAAAATAAACAAATGGAAAAAAAATTAAAATGAAAAAATAAATACGAAAGATAATTAATCTAAGTCACTAATCATATTTGTGATATTAACAATTAAAATAAAAAAGTTTCAGAATGTCTTATTTTTTTATTTATAAAACTTAAGTTTTATTTATTAATGTAATTAAATTTAATAATTTTTCAATTTACTTTTCACTGATATGCTGATAATATAATTAAATATATTAAGTTTAATGTACAAATTAGTATAATAATAATTTTGTGTTTACATAATATGTGTGTACTATGTATAATTATTTTATATATATATATATATATATATATATATATATATATATATATATATATATATATATATATATATATAAAATGCTATACTTATATATAAAATATTTATATTGGTAAAAATGCTCTACTTGTATATAAAATATTTATATATAATATACATGCACATTTTTCTTAAATATATACTGTATTATATATATGTACTGTATGTGTACTGTATGTTTTTAAGAAAAAATTGCATCTATATACTGTATATATAAATAAATATACATCATAATTTTACACAGTACACAAATATTTTATGTAAACACAAACTTTTATTTTGGATGCGATTAATAGCGATTGATCGTTTGACAGCAAATAATATATTATATTAATTATTACAAATATATTTATTTATTTACTTTATTATAATAACAATATTTTCATAAAAATTGCATAAAATTGCATAAAAATATACAAATATATGTATAGAAGCAATTGGTCTTGTATTTCTTTGTGAGATTCAAGGTGCAATTCAACTGGGTGTGAAGATGCACAAAAAAGGCAAACAAATTTCTTGCAATCAGTGAGTATACGACAAACAAAATAAATAAAAACTTCCAAAGCAAGACTCAAGTGTAAAACATGCTCAGGCCATCAGGGTTCAGTTAAAGGAGACGTCTCAACATCTGGTGCTACATAAAATCAATCTTGATGTTAGTTTATTAAAAAAACAAAAAACAAACAAACAAAACAGATAAATCGTGTCCAAGGACACCACATGCTAGAGATCCAGTTTTACTAGTCCCTTATATTCCACAAGTTTTTCTGGGTGTAATTAAACCTGCGCTGTCAGTCTTACCCACGGGGGTCCTGGTCTGACCGCAGGGCTCCAGGAAGCTGGTCTGCTGCTCAGTGAAGCCCTCACAGGACACTGAGCTCGTCAGGCTGAGCCCGGGGGGCAGAACTGGACTGTGGACGAGCCCTGCCAATGTGGGAAAACGGGCCAGCACCATCCGCCTAGAGGAGCCCAGCCACACACACATGCACACACACAGACACAGGAGAACCGCTAGCACCAGCTCTAGAGCAAACCTTCAGTATGAGCGCGTGTTATATTGAGGTGTTAATCACCCTAGTGTCATTCAGCCATGCTCAGCACTTGAGTTTAAGAGAGGAGCACGTGTTTGTGGGGTTAAAACACAGCTTTACACTCACACACTCACCTGTATTCTCACTCACACTCTCAGTAACCTGTGCGAGTGTGTGTGTCTCAGTTGACAGCGATCTGGAGTGAGAACATCCAGAAATGTCAGAGAGTTTACCGTGTGTGTGTGTTAGACTGAAACCCTTTGTCATGTTCCTTTCTTCAAAGTGACAGTGAATGGCACAGTAATTACAAACTGTACACTTTTTAAGTGCCAGAACAATTACCTTTCAGGAAATGTCATCAAAAAACTGGCATCAATTCATAGTACTTCATAATTATTTCACTAATTCATAGGTTCCTTTAAGGCCAATTCACTCTGCACAGGAAGACGACGACAGACACGTTCGCCGGGTTTTGTCGGAACAGTGTGTTACTCTTGTCTTCATCTGTCAAAGCCTGTTTTTGCAGATGGAGCATGTTGAATCGGCACTTGTCGGTTTGAGAAGTGACGTACAGTAACCTGGTGATTTTCCGTTTTTGTCTGCATCTGTCGGTGCGGTGTGAATTGGCCTTTATGATATACTTTTTTAAACTTGTATATACTTAAATAAAACTTTATGATATAACTTTAAAAAGTTTCTTTTGAGGTTCACATCAAGGAGTTTATGAGACCGATTTCTGTAAAAATATGAACTGCAAATAAATGTTGCAAAAAATGCTCTTCTGTGATTATTAACAAGTCTGCTGTTTAAATGATCATGCTCTATGAAATACGTACAATAGCTATTTTTTTTACTTGTATAAAGACAAAAATAATGTATTATATTATTTATGATAATATAATTATTATATTATTGTTGATTATATATTTTTAAAATAATACATTATATTATTGCTTAATATTTTCAATTCTATTCTATTTTTATTACATAATATGGTGACACTAGTGGTGCAGATATTGTACACTTCACCTTTGAGTGCTCACTGCAAAGAAATCATGGGCAGAATAGATTGGGATCAGACCAAAGAGAAACTCACTGTAGCAGGTTGATGGGCAGGAAAGGGTTAAAGTTCTCCAGGCCGTCAGCCTGCAGTGCGGTGAGGAGGGAGGCTGTGAGGTCATTGGTGGAGGGTGAAGCTGACTGGCCGAAGATGGCAGTGCCCTCAGAGCCATTGCTGTAAAGTGAGACCGAACTGGAGGATTTGGACACAGGCTGAGAGGAAGAGTGACCCCCTGAATCTATGTATACAAAAACACACATGAACAAGTGGTAATATTAATTAATACACAAGAAAACAAATCAATTATTATTAATTAATAATTATCAGCAGCAGCTGCAGCTATTTTTACAGACTTTTACTTTTCTAAGCCATATGAAATACTACTACTACAACTACAACTACTACTACTAATAATAATAATAAACAAAATTATATTAAATGATTAAATTATATTAAATATATAAATAATAAAAACCTAAATAAACAAACAGCAGATAAAAATAATAAATTTTATTGTAATTATTATTATTAGCTATTTTTACAGACTTTTGCCTTTCTAAACTATGATAATAATAATAATAATAATAATAAATAATAATATATTAAATTAAATTACAATGTTCAAATTATATTAATTAATTAAAAAACAAAAATAAACAGTAATAATAATAATAATAATAATAATAATAATAACAATAATACTGTATTAATAATAAATTACATTATTATGTTGGAATTATTAAATAAATAATTTAAAACAATAAATGTACAGTAGTAGCAGTAGTAGTAATAATAAATTACTAATATTTTTATATACAGTAGCTTAAAAAAAGCAAGTCTGTAAAAACAGCTAATAATAATACTGATATATTAATAATAATAATAATAATAATAATAATAATAATAATAATTAATTAATTAATTATATTAAAATGAAAACAAATAAACAAACATTAATAATAATAAATGTATAATTATTAGCTATTTTTACAGACTTTTGCCTTCCTAAACTATATGAAATAATAATAATATATTACAAAAATTTAATTATATGAATTCATAATTAAAGAACAAATAAACAGTAATAATAATAATAATAATTTTAATAGATATGTAGTAATAATAATAAAATAATAATAATGTATTAATAATATATTACGTTATTATATTAGAATTATTACATTATATTAATTAATAATAACAATAAATGGACAGTAATAATAATAATAATAATAATTATTATTATTATTATTATTATTATAATTATTATTATTATTTAGCTTACAAAGGTAAAAGTCTGTAAAAACAGCTAATAATAATAAAAATATTAATAATAATAACAATAATAATAATAAAATAAAAATAAATTAAATTATTATATTAAAATTAAAAACAAATAAACAAACAGTAATAATAACAATGTATTATTATGAAAATTACTACTACTACTACTATTACTACTACTACTACTACTACTACTACTACTACAACAACAACTACAACAACACCAAGTTCAGTTAACCATGCTTATTATTATTTTTAAACATTAAATGTGGTAAACAACTGAATAAACTGTATTCAGCATTTTATCTTCTTCACATGTTCATGCAAAATCAACAAACCTTTGTGTTCCTTGCTTCCATCCTCATGCAGTCTGTTCAGTGCTCCTTTAAAGATGATGATCTGGGCCCTCTCGAGGTCTGATAAAGCCATGGCCTGTTTAATCGGACAGGGTCTGACGGCCCACTTCACCATGCTCCGCACCACGAACTGCAGCACAGAGCGCAGCTCAGCGTTCTCCTCCCCACCAGCAGAGGTCCTCGCTGAGTCAGGGCTAGTTACGCTGACCCCTGCATCTGATTTGGGAACCAGGAGAAGATCTGTGAACTTCCCGCAGCTCAGAATGACAGCCAGAGATTTTAGCGCCCCCAAGAGGAGGTAGGAAATGCGGACTGCACGAAGTTCCAAAGCAAAGAAGTCCACCCTGGGTTGGGGTGCGAGTATTGGTGGACAGGGGGCGCTAGCACGTTCCTCGTTTGACTGTGTGAGGTTTCTGAACATGTCATCTGGGTTCTCCTCTCTCCTCTCTTCTGCGTTATTTCTGTCCTCAACCACCGGACAGCTCATTCCCTCTTCGTCCATCATAATGCGAGCGATGTCCTCGTCCAAACGTCTCTCCAGCTCACTACGCGGGCCGCCCTCCGAGCTGATTCGGTTCCGTGGCAACGCAGAAGTTCCAGATGATCCGGAAGGAAGCTCCTGTTCATTCAAGATGCCGGTCATCAGGATGAGGTCGAACAACACAGGCGCTTTGAGGCCACGGCAGCGGGACACGTCCAGCTGGGGGATGTCGCACGGCTCCAGGGAGGAAAGAGGTGTGTCGCTAGGTGACCAAGAATTCAGGAAGCTTTGGGTTAGTGGGACCACAGCAGGTCACAAGCAGTATGAAGATGAGGAGAGGAGTGAGACGGAAGGGGCAAGACAGAAATAAAAGAGTGGAAAGGAAAGGATACCATGATTAGAAAAAAATGAAGAGGACAAAAGACAATACAAGAAAAGGGAAGTGAAGAAATCGAAAAGGAAAAATGCATGCAACTGGCAAAAAGAACAGGACAGATATAACATACAAAATATACAAAAATTACAATGCCATCTGAACAGAGAACCCAATGACAGTGCTGGAGAACATTAAGTCATGGGGTAAAAATTTTTTTACTCTAAAACAAGGGTTTTAGGGCAAGGAGACCAAAATATGAGGGACCTCTTTCTTAAAATATAATGGCAGCTAAAAACGTTCATGCATTAAGATCCATTTGTTATGTGTGAGAAAATATTAAGCGTCATATTATAAGGACAACATCTTTTTTCTAAAATGTAATAATTGGCTTTTATTTTGTCACTGAATTAAATTAAAAACAAATTAATCAAATTTTATTAGTTGGAAAATGTGAGTATTTTTAAATGTATGTACCTTAGGGCTGCAAAATTATTACCCTGAAATCGCGCTTAAACCGGTCTGAACTCGCAAAGGCTGCGATTTATTTTATGCGCAGCTTGTCAGTGAAGCACGGCTCTGTGATCATTAGTAAATGCTGCTCTGTCTGAAAGCACTACGAGTTTGAGTTGCTCATAACGTGCATTTGAAAAAGCAACACGTGTCAAACATCTTTCCAAACGTGAAGCATTTATGAACCTCTTGTCCAACAAAAGAAATTTAGTAACATGTTTTTACTCCAAACTCACTTCATAGCGTCAGTTGAGTGTTTGAAAACATCCTTCTGTGAGATGATGTGGCTTCTTACAGAGAATAAGGCACACAACATATTATTTCATAGTATTCTACACAGTGATAAAGACTACGTCGATTAGCATTGCATTATAAATATACTTTATTGCGTGAGAGCGCCCTCTGGCTTTCAGATCACAGAGCCGCGCTTCACTGACAAGCTGAGCATTAAAAATAATAATAATAAAAAATAAAAAATAAAATAAAAAAAAACGCAGCCTTTGCCAAATCGCTTTCAGTTTATTTTCGATTAGTCGTGCAGCCCTAAAATAAATAAATAGATAAATATATATAAAAAGTAATTATACTGAATTTGGTAAATGTGTTAAATATATTGTATTACAAATAAGATACTTAAGTTACAGTAACATATAAATAGTAATTTCATAGTCTTGTTTCTCTTAAAGGTGCAGTGTGTAAATTTTAGCGGCATCTAGCGGTGAGGTTGCAAACTGCAACCAACGGAGCTCACCCCTCCCTTTCAGAGAAGCTACGGTGGCCGTCTGGCCGACACAAGACAAAGATGTCATCATCTGAGACAGCAGAGTACATTAGCCATTGAAGCAATGAGGTTTCTTCTTCTAACAAAGAACGGTCTCTGCTTCAAATAAACCAGATGACTACTACTACTACTTTGTACATATTCAATGTAGTGACGATGTAAGCTGCCTCTAAAAACGAACGATTTAGAAGAAAAACAACATCATGACGAAACATGCTCTGTAGAGTGTTTGTCCGTTTTGGGTTGCTGTAGAAACACGCTGACGCAAAATGACGACTTGACATGGAGGGGGACCCGCGGTGTATGAGATAGAAATGGCTCGTTCTAAGTTAATAAAAACACAATGGTACAAATGGCATATAATGTAAGGTCTTTATACACCACTGAAAACATAGTTATGTATATTATATTGCATTTCTGTCAATAGATCCTCCCAAATTTTACACATTGCACCTTTATATTTTTTGCAGACCCCCAAACACCCTCAGAACTCAGTTTGAAACTGTTTGTTTACACTGGGCATTTTTACAGTGAACTTTTTTCATTCT